>NW_011481794.1:4457-5161 GCF_000754665.1 Bison bison bison | reverse complement strand
AAAACAAATGATCCTCTTCCAACTAGAACTGAAAAGGATAAGCTATAGTGTATTCTTGGATGCAAAGAAACACCCTCGTTCATTGTTAGTGGTAATTAAACTGGGGCACCCTCTTTGAAGGACAATTTGACAATATTTATCAACATTGTAAATGTATATACACTTTGATTCAGTGATTCTAGTAAGAGCCATTTATCTTAGGATTCTACATGCACGTGCACAATGATGTGTGAGTGAAGATAATGCCTTCCAAATTATTTGTAACAGCAAAAGACCATAAACAACTCTGGGGCTGTTTATATAAATTATAGGGTATCCATATGTTTGAATACCACACAGCCATTAAAAATAATGAGGGAGATCTATTCATACTGAAATGGAAAGATTGCCAAGACACATTGTTAAATAACAAAAATATGGTTCAAACAGTGTATAGACTATGCTATCCTGTTTGTGAAAAAAAATCAGGGAGATTAAAGTATACAGATTCATGTTGATGTATGGCAAAACCAATACAATATTGTAAAGTAATTAGCCTCCAATTAAAATAAATAAATTTAAATTTAAAAAAAGTATACAGATATGCCTATACGCAAACAGAGTACCTCTCTTGAAAGGAACACAAAATAAGTACAGTGGTTACTTCCAAGATGAGTGACTAGGAGATTGAGGGTGGTGAGAAAGAACAATTTATTCAATGTATA
>NW_011481794.1:0-391 GCF_000754665.1 Bison bison bison | reverse complement strand
CCATAGGGAGATGATCTGCACCCACCACTCTCTTACTGCAAGCTAAGGACCCCATTCCTGCCCATTAGGAACAGACAGTGCAGTGGAGTTGACAAGGCACTGTATGACACCCATGCTAAACAGAACAAAGGAATGCACGTGAAGTCTGAAACAGGAAGATTTCTCCTATGAGGTGTGGGGAGGAAGTGTTCCAGGCCAAAGCCCATTCTTATGTGGCCAAATTGGGAGGGGGAGTCAAAAGACTTGCAAGCACAGACAAGACTGCTTTTCTCAATGATTTTTAATGAACACATATTGACTGAGTATGGATGTGAGAGCTGGACCATAAAAAAGGCTGAGTGTTGAAGAATTAATGCCTTTGAACTGTGGTGCTGGAGAAGACTCTTGAAAG
>NW_011481793.1:9273-9908 GCF_000754665.1 Bison bison bison | reverse complement strand
GATAGCCTATCCCTTCTCCAGCGGATCTTCCCAACCCAGGTATTGAACTGGGGTCTCCTGCACTGCAGGCAGATTCTTTACCAACTGAGCTATCAGGGAAGCCCAGTAAACCAAGTCCAGCAACATATAAAAAGAATTTTATACCATGACTAAGTGGGATGTATTCCAGTAATGCTAAACTGCTTCAACATATGAAAATCAATTAATGTATCAAATCAACAGAATTAAAAATAAAAATCACAGGATCATGTTAATAGATGCAGAAAAAGCATTTGACAAAATCTAACCCATTGCATCATGAAAACAAAGCAAGAAATGGAGTGGTGCTTCCTCAACCTGATAAAGAACATTTTAAAAACCACAAAGCACATTTCATGCTTAACAGTGAAAAACTATATGTTTTCCTCATAAGATCAGGAAAGAGAACATATGTTCTTCCCACTTCTGTTTAATACGGTACTGATGATTTTAGCCAGGACAATTAAGCTAGAAAAGGCAAAAGCATCCAAATTGGAAAGGAAGAAGTAAGTCTATTTCTATTTGCAGATGACACAATCTTGCATACAGAAAATTCTAAGAAATCTACTTAGAAACTATTAGACATGAAAAGATGCTCAACATCACTCATTGTCAGA
>NW_011481793.1:4705-5131 GCF_000754665.1 Bison bison bison | reverse complement strand
AGGTAAAATACAAGTGAGCAGATAATCATCCTATCTTTTGGCAACCCACACCTTGATTTTTATCCATATAGGATCCTGGAACTGGTAGATATTACGTAGATTGTGGAACAAACTCACAATTACAATTTTAATCATAGCAGTTCTAACTACTATACTTATGAAGTACATAAGAACTCAGAAACATAAAATAATAAGTGATTAGAGTGGAGTGGATCAAGAAAAAGGTTTTGGAAGAAGTGAGTTTTCTAAAAATAAAAATTGGTTAGGCTATACAGCATGATGTTTTGATATACACAGTGAAATGGATGGATATACACATATCCATCCCTTCATACACTCTTGTGTGTGAGAGAGAGATGAAAGCACCTGAAAACGTCTTAGCAACTTTCCTGTACACAAAAGTAGGAGATTTTTTTTTTTTTTTTT
>NW_011481793.1:2778-2981 GCF_000754665.1 Bison bison bison | reverse complement strand
AGTCTGATGAAAGTGATCCATAGGCCACATTTTGAGAAACAATGACATATCCCTGATCTCCAGGGTGACTTGCAATTCCCTAGCTGTCCCAAAATGTTACTTACTGTCACAATTCTTGAAATTTTACCACTGGAGTAATGATTTTTCCTCTGTGGCAGCACATTTCCTTTGAGGAACATTTGAGAATCTCCTAGGGGCTTTTT
>NW_011481793.1:0-361 GCF_000754665.1 Bison bison bison | reverse complement strand
ACCAGGTTCAGTCTTTGGTGGAATGAAGGGTCAGATGGAGCTTGAAACTGAGAAGAGGATTGTCCACATGAGGTTGGGGGTCCCCTGGATATAAGTGAACAGAATATTATGATTTCTCCAGGGATTCCTCCATCCCCCCAGTCTATATTAAAGAGTTCTGCAAAGTATATCCCTATTCTTGCTTATACTGATTACAATCAGAGAGTAAATTATTTCCCCCAAGGTTCTAGACGATAAAAGCTGAACCATTCAATCATCCTCAGACCTTAGTACAACAGAATCTACCTGGGAATCTTTTTAGAAAATATATAACCCTGGGTCGTACCTTGTAGAAATTCTGTTACAACAGTAGATTTGGGGT
>NW_011481792.1:4442-5272 GCF_000754665.1 Bison bison bison | reverse complement strand
CATAGCCTTTGTCAGCCAGCTAGTGCATGCTCAGTCAGGTCCAACTCTATGCAATCCCAAGGACTGTAGCCCGCCAGGCTCCTCTGTCCATGGAATTTTCCAAGCAAGAATATTGGAGTGGGTTGCCATTCCCTACTCCAGGGGGTCTTCCCAACCCAGGGATCAAACCTGAGTATCTTGCGTCTCCTGCACTGGCAGGTGGATTCTTTACCAACTGTGCCAAATTCATAGCCTCTAGAATGGTGAAAAATAAATTTGCTGTTTATAAGCCACCCAGTCTGTGGTATTGCTTAACAGCAGCCTGAACGGACTAAGATATATAGCCACTGAATTTCATATAACACAATTCTAAGTATGCTTTAAATATAATATGATGGCCTGTATTAAGAAAGGTATGAAGCTTATATTGAGGATCATGCAACAATACACTAACAAACGGAAGAGATGAACTCTTTTTTTGAAATTTAAGTTTTAAATTATTTATATGATTTCACTTATTCTCAAATTAA
This sequence comes from Bison bison bison, assembly GCF_000754665.1. Classification (NCBI taxonomy): domain Eukaryota; kingdom Metazoa; phylum Chordata; class Mammalia; order Artiodactyla; family Bovidae; genus Bison; species Bison bison. The sequence continues at coordinate 4,763 of NW_011481792.1, read as the reverse complement.
AATTAATTTCCTATTCTGGTTTGGAGTGATGAAAATTAACATCTCAATAAGAGATGGGATTTCCTTCAAGAAATAAACAGGTGAAATACTAAAGTATATTCAGTAAAAGAAGAATGAATGGTGGCTTATTCTGCCATATTTCAAAACAAAAAAGTAAGTACTTGAATATAATGAAAGAAAAACTCTAGATATATGCCTGAATTAATAGGGATGTGGGCCATTTTAAAAATGGACTTTCAAATGAATTGGGAGGGATCATTTTAAAATTGTTATCAAGAAAGTAAATACACATTTGAGGAAAAAAATAAATTTTGGACAGCA
>NW_011481792.1:0-852 GCF_000754665.1 Bison bison bison | reverse complement strand
GTGATCAATAGCAAAGAAATAGAGGAAAACGACAGAATGGGAAAGACTAGGGATCCTTCAAGAAATTAGAGATACCAAGGGAACATTCCATGCAAAGATGGGCTTGATAAAGGACAGAAATGGTATGGACCTAACAGAAGCAGAAGATATTAAGAAGAGGTGGCAAGAATAAACAGAAGAACTGTCAAAAAAGATCTTCATGACCAAGATAATCACGATGGTATGAGCACTCACCTAGAGCCAGACATCCTGGAATGTGAAGTCAAGTGGGCCTTAGAAAGCATCACTATGAATAAAGCTAGTGGAGGTGATGGAATTCTAGTTGAGCTATTTCAAATCCTGAAAGATGATGCCGTAAAAGTGCTGCACTCAATATGCCAACAAATTTGGAAAACTCAGCAGTGGCCACAGGACTGGAAAAGGTCAGTTTTCATTCCAATCCCAAAGAAAGGCAATGCCAAAGAATGCTCAGACTACTGCACAATTGCACTCATCTCACACGCTAGTAAGGTAATGCTCAAAATTCTCCAAGCCAGGCTTCAGCAATAAGTGAACCATGAACTTCCAGATGTTCAAGCTGGTTTTCAAAAAGGCAGGGGAACCACAGATCAAATTGCCAACAACTGCTGGATCATTGGAAAAGCAAGAGAGTTCCAGAAAAACATGTATTTGTGCTTTATTGACTATGCCAAACCTTTGACTGTGTGGATCACAATAAACTGTGGAAAATTCTTCAAGAGATGGGAATACTAGACCACGTGAGCTGCCTCTTGAGAAACCTATATTCAGGTCAGGAAGCAACAGTTAGAACTGGACATGGAACAACAGACTGGTTCCAAATAGGAAAAGGAG
>NW_011481791.1:56998-57457 GCF_000754665.1 Bison bison bison | reverse complement strand
ATCAGGTGGCCAAAGTATTGGAGTTTCAGCTTCAACATCAGTCCTTCCAATGAACACCCAGGACTGATCTCCTTTAGGATGGACTGGTTGAATCTCCTTGCAGTCCAAGGGACTCTCAAGAGTCTTCTCCAACACCACAGTTCAAAAGCATCAATTCTTCGGCACTCAGCTTTCTTTATAGTCCAACTCTCACATCCAGAGATGACCGATGGAAAAACCATAGTCTTTACTAGATGGGCCTTTGTTGGAAAAGTAATGTCTCTGCTTTTTAATATGCTGTCTAGGTTGGTCATAACTTTCCTTCCACGGAGTAAATGAAAGTGAAAGTGAGGGTCGTGTCTGACTTTTTGTGACTCCATGGACTATAACCTACCAGGCTCCTCTGTTCATGGGATTTTCCAGGCAATAGTCCTGGAGTGGATTGCCATTTCCTTCTCCAGGGGATCTTCCCAACCCAGG
>NW_011481791.1:52077-53870 GCF_000754665.1 Bison bison bison | reverse complement strand
GAGTTTGAGTGAACTCTGGGAGTTGGTGGTGGACAGGGAGGCCTGGCGTGCTGCGATTCATGGGGTCGCAAAGAGTCAGACACGACTGAGCAACTGAACTGAGCTGAATCATAATTAACACAAAAATGGAGTTAGTTGGCATTTGAGGATCTGGTCTCAGACATGTTTCTGCACAACTAAGAACCTGAACTTTTTTTGAACTGTACCAGACCTAAGGACATCACCAGGGCATTTTGAATATCTGCCAGCTACAAGATCTTAAGATCTCCCCTTGTAACTATACAAACTTTTCAGACCTCAACCAATCCTTCCCTAACCAGCACCCTTACTTCTTGCCAACTTTGCTTATAATTCTTGAGAACTCTTGTAACTAACTATAACCTTGGAGGTTTTGACTTCATAAACCTCCCCCATTAGTTGTCCCATGGAACAAAATTCAAGTACTTCTTTTTTTGTGTGTATTTCTTTAAACAACTAGTTTCTTTAGCATTATGGTTTATTACAGGGTATTGGATATAGTTCCCTGTGATAGGATCTTGTTGTTTATCCATTCTCTATATAATAGTTTGCTCCTGCTGGTCGCAAACTCCCAATCCATCCCTCCCCTCAGCCCCTCCCCTTTGGCAACCACAAATTTGTTCTCTGTGTTTGCTTGTTTTGGTTTGCAGATAAGTTTGTGTCATGTTTTAGATTCCATATATAAAAGATATCATATAATATTTATCTTTATCTTTCTGACTTACTTCACTGAGTATGATAATCTAGAAGTGGCATTATTTCATCCTTTATTATGGCTAAGTGGTATATATACCCCAGATTTTTTTTTTCCACTCATCTGTTGATGGGCATTTAGGTTGTTTTTGTGTTTTGGCTTTTGTGGGTAGTGCTGCTGTGGACATAAGGGTGTGTGCAGGTATGTAGCTATAATACCCACTTCCTTTTTTCTGTTTCACTTGCTACTTCCTCTTCTTATTTTCCCTATCTTTCCACCTCTTCCTCCCCCTCATCCATTCCTTGCCCTTTCCTCCTCCAAGTCCTCCTTTCTGGGCTAGAGGTTAAGGGCACAACAGTTTCAAGTACTTCTTGAATCTGTATCTCCTGGGCTGCAGTCCTAACAAGTCTCCAATAATTACCTTTTTATTTCAATCAGATCTCCATTTCTAAAGTTTTGGTTAACAACTCTTTCACAGTTTCTGCATCTATCAGCCCAGCCCCAGAGTCTTGGTCTGAGGCTCTGAAAAGTTCGAAGCTTTCAGACCCCAGGTTAGGCAGCTGTCAACAAAGAGGGAAAAGTCCCTATAGAACTCTTAGGAGAGGGCTCGGTACCTAATAAGGGTTATAAATGTTAGCTATCATCACAGCTAATCCTCCCAAATCCTGCAAGACTTTACCATCCCCATATTGTTGTGGAAACAAAGGCTCAGAAGTGAAGTAACTTGTCCAAGTCCCCCAGCCAGTCACTGGTTAGCAGAACTTCGTCCTTTCCATGAAGGAAGCACAGAAACAGTCCAGGCTGCCTTCCTCACGCCCCCAGTGGAAATGCAGCTCTCTGACTCCAAAGCTCTCAGGCCTTCCAGTATAGAACTTATTACAGTGCGACTAACACCACAGTGGGAGAAGGCAATAGCAACCCACTCCAGTACTCTTGCCTGGAAAATCTCATGGATGGGGGAGCCTGGTAGGCTGCAGTTCGTGGGGTCGTGAAGAGTCGGACACGACTGAGAAACTTCACTTTCACTTTCATGCATTGGAGAAGGAAATGGCAACCCACTCCAGTGTTCTTGCCTGGAGAA
>NW_011481791.1:47150-49874 GCF_000754665.1 Bison bison bison | reverse complement strand
GCCCGCAGCCGCCCCTCCGCATCTCCCACTCTTCCGCCCCTCAAAACCCGGGGGTGGGGGGGTCCCCTTTTCAGAGCTCTTCTTCAGGCCGGGCTGTCTCACCCCACAGCTCGGGCAGAGGTAAGAGGGGCGGGGGAAGGCGGAGAGAGAGAGGAGTGAGCCGGAGGTTAGCTGAGACAAAAGCGGGCAAGCCTGGGTGGGAAGGAACCGCCGCGGGGGCCGGAGCTGGGGTCAGGTGGGGGCAGTCCTGAGGAGCCGATCGGGGAGTTTCCAGGGATGAAGGGAGAAGCTGCGCGCTGGCCCGGCGCCCCCTGGTGGCAGTGCTGCAACGGCAGCCACCCAGTCTCTGACCCGCGGTTGTGGCCACCTGGTTGGTCTTTCCTGGACGTCTGGATAGAGTGGAGGGCACAGCCCTGCACAGGACCCAGGCAGGGTCCTCACTGGCAAGAGCTGGGTTTGAGAAACTGCACAGGAACCAGGGTCTATTTCAGTGCCTGTCAACCCTGTCCACCTCATTTTCTCATCTGACCAGCAAGTGGTGATCATCATGCAAATCTTCGAGGCCCCTTCTGGCATGGGCATCTCGAGATTCCAGGTCTAGATGGACCTGACCTGGCTCCCTGTTTCTGCTCTGATCTCAGACTCTCTTACGGCTCTTGCCTCAGCCACACTGGCCTCCTGTTCCTGGAACATACAGTCCCCACAAGGGCCATTACAAGAGCTGTCACCTCTGCCAGGAAAACTATTCCTTAAGATATCCACTCCATCATCTCCTCTCAGTCTTTCCTCAGAGGTCTTCTCTTTGACGAAGCCTGTTCTGACCTCCTGATGTAAAACTGAAACCACTCTCCTGAGCCTTATCCCCTAACACACTATACCATTTCCTTATTTATCATGACTGTTGTGTAGTGTCCCTGTCCTTCTATTGGAATGATGGAGATAGAGTATTTTTTGGATTCATTCGTGGTTGTACCCTAAGCACTTGGAGCACTGGTATACCTTAGAGGCTCATTAGGACTCCCCACTATGGCTCAGTTGTAAAGAATCTGCCTATAATGCAGAAGATGCAGGAAATGCGAGTTCAACCCCTGAGTCAGGAAGAACCCCTGGAGGAGGAAATGGCAACCCACTCTGTATTCTTGCCTGAAAATCCCGTGGACAGAGGAGCCTGGTGGGCTACAGTCCACGGGGTCACAGAGTCTGACATCACTGAGCGACTGAGTAAAGCACAGCACAGCACACAGGGGCTCATTAATACATGTAGAAGGAACCAGTGTACCATGGAAGAGGGTCTGTGGTGGGGGCAGACAGGTCTACCTCAAACAGCTCACATTTCATGCAGAGATGTGGTTGTGCTACTGACAATATAGTGGGGTTTCGTTGAAAGGATCACATTTCTGATGAGCTACTGAAGGGGGAAAGTGGAGAGGAAGGTGAGGGCTCATGGGAAGAACAGAACATAGCTTATCTCCTGCACCACAGCTGGCATCCAGTTCACCTACATCAGCAATTCCCACTGTGCTCCATCAGCGTGCTCCAGACCAGCAGTCCTGAGAAATACTTCCCAAGAAAGGAGATGGGGCACAAATTCAGAAAACTCTGGGAAATGTATAGACTGGTCCCTTCTGAGATAGTCACAATCCCTACTGCTGTGGGAACATCAGTTTAAATTCTTTAATCTGGTATGTCACAACATACATAACCTTGGGATTCCATGTTCCTTCTTATTTTTTCAAGCAAATCCTTCCTGAGCTTTACTAAATTAGCGTCTGAGTCAAGTTATAACATACTTTGGAAAATGCCAACTTACAAGGTAAAGTTTAACTCTGAGCATGACATCCAAGACTAATCTCAAACATGCCTGACATTTCACCCATTCCATGCAGTTCCCTATTTGCTCACAGCTCTTTTAGCTTCTCCTCCCACCCTACTCCCCATGTCTAAACTTCTTATTGCTGTTGTGATTCAGTCACTCAGTCATGGCCGACTCTTTGCAACTCCACAGACTCTAGCACGTCAGGCTTACCTGTCCTTCACTATCTTCCGGAGTTTGCTCAAACTCATGTCCACTGAATCAGTGATGCCATCCAACCATCTTATCCTCTGTCATCCCTTTCTCCTCCTGCTCTCCATCTTTCCCAGCATAAAGGTCTTTTCCAGTGAGTCGGCTCTTCTCATCAGGTGGCCAAAGTATTGGAGCTTCAGCTTCAGCATCAGTCCTTCCAACCAATATTCAGAGTTGATTTCCTTAGGATTGACTGGTTTGATCTCCTTGCTGTCTAAGGAACTCTCAAAAATCTTCTTCACCACCGTAGTTCTTCAGCACTCAACCTGCTTTATGATCCAACTCTCATATCCATACATGACTACTGGAAAAGCCATAGCTTCATCTATACAGACCTGTGTTTGCAAAGTGATGTCTCTGCTTTTTAATACACAGTCTAGATTTGTCATACCTTTTCTTCCAAGGAGCCAGTATCTTTCAGTTCAATTTAGTTCAGTCTCTCAGTCGTGTCCAACTCTTTGCAATCCCATGGATTGTAGCACGCCAGGCCTCCCAGTCCATCAAACTCACGTCCATTGAATCGGTGATGACGTCCAACAGTCTCACCCTCTGTCATCCCCTTCTCCTCCTGCCTTCAATCTTTTCCAGCATCAGGGTCTTTTCAAATGAATCAGCTCTTCACATCAGGTGGCCAAAATATTGGAGTTTCAGCTTCAACA
>NW_011481791.1:24931-45590 GCF_000754665.1 Bison bison bison | reverse complement strand
GTTTCTCTTCTTTTCACAGCTATTTGTAAGGCCTCTCCAGACAGCCATTTTGCTTTTTTGCATTTCTTTTCCATGGGGATGGTCTTGATCCCTGTCTCCTGTACAGTGTCACGAACCTCTGTCCATAGTTCATCAGGTTCTCTGTCTATCAAATCTAGTCCCTTAAATTTATTTCTCACTTCCACTGTATAATCGTTAGGGATTCAATTTAGGTCATACCTATATTGGTCTAGTGGTTTTCCCCACTTTCTTCAATTTAAGTCTGAATTTGCCAATAATAATAATCTGGCCCAGCTCAAGCGCTCCTTTCCACCTTCTGCCTGTGTGTGTTGTCCACCCTTCGCCATTGTGTGTGTTCATCCAGCTCTGTGTCTCAGTTGCTTTGTTTCATTTTGTCTGAGCCCCTCTGGACCTGCTCCTCTCAGGCAGATACGAAGTATGTTCACTCTGCATCCCAAGTCTTGTCCCATGAGCTGCTTCAGTGAACACTGGTGTTTTACCAAAAGTTTTAGTTTTGTTTTAGGTTTGAAGGATTCATTAACAAAACAAACTGCTTGTCACACACCATAAACAATTTCAATATATAATAGAGAATTAATGGACTTAATTGCAATATGCAGTCAATGAAAGAAGAGAAATAGGAACAATAGAGAAAAGTAACAGCACATACATCACAAAATTGGGCCAACCAACATGCAGACTTAGCTCTGGAAAGTCCCTCATTAGCAACAATCTGGAGTCCTAATTGGGAAAAGATCCCAGGGGATGCATCCATCCAATGGGCAAGACTACAAATTGCAGTTTCGGGGGCTCAGTTTGTAATTCCAGGCTGCAAACTGATACCATTATCAGTTTGCCTGCAAAAATGTAGCTCTGGTTTTACCTTAATCTTTTTACAATGCTGTTTGTTTCACATTGTGAACCATAGGATTTTGTTAGACTCCACGGGGTTGTTCAGACCTCCAGGGGCTAAAGAATTCCAAGACCACCCCCTTTCTTATCTAAAGTGCCACCTGACTTGCTGTGTTTGCAGGCAGGCACAGAATCCAGGCAGTGTCCAGGCAGGTCAGAAACAAGTTAGAGGCCTGGTCTCCTGCTTCTGAAGCGTGAACAAGATTTCTCCCATGGGTGGAGCCAAACAGAAAGGATTCTGACAGCTCTGCACCTGTAGCCTGGGGAAAGGACACCAGCTGCTCCCGCCAGTTACACCCTCCCCGCTTGGTGTCTTTAGTAGCTTCATCTCCATGGACACCTCTCTGCCTTCAAACTGCTAGTAGTCAGCATCCTAAACATGACTGGATTTCTCTCTCTAGTGAATAATTTTCAAAGATATGTATAAATAGTTCAACAAAGAAAAATACAAGCACTTAATGGTCATTTGGGCACATGTTTAAACGTACTTTTAGTGGTAGAAATGCAAATGTAATGTGTATCAGGAACCATAAAATGTTCACGCCATCTGTTCTATTGCCCATATCTGGGAATAAATCCTAAGGGAAAACCCCAAACGCTGGAAACATTTTATGCTCCAAAGCCGTTCACAGTATTCTCTGTTAAAGACCTTTTTAGTTGTGAAAAACAATACTGGAAGAACATAACAATTAATGTATAGCTTAATGAATTATAAAGAAACATCCACATAAGCACCACAGGTCACTAGATAGAACACCCCTGCACCCCAGGAATCCCTGTGTCCCCTACAAATCACAAGGTTCCCATCCCTAGAGATAAGCACTTCCTTGCTTTACTCCAGAGTTAGGCATCCATGAACATGATGAATTACTTCCCCTGTTTGGAGGGTTCACAAAAGTGAATGCACAGAGTTTGTGTTCTCTCCTCTCTGGTTTCACCCAACATTAAAAGAGCCTTTTCCTCATGTCCCTTGAAGCCAGGTGCATGCATCTGTGCAGACCAGGTAGTTATGAACAGAACCAAACATTAAATTAAACATTACATTACCAAACTATAACACTCTTCCAGGTTATAGGAGTACATGAAAGAATGTGTACAAGCTCCTAGCAGGCCGCAAAGGCCTGTCAGGCCCCAAAGGCCACGTCCATGACAGACAATGAGCAAAGTTCACAACTCTTCAATGAAGTATGATGTTTCAGTGATCTGTAAGGAGCATAGTTCCCTTGACACAAATGGCACAAACTACACCTCGAGAGTTTTGATGGTAACTGTGCATAATTACGGGGTTCACAGCATTGAGGATGCCCAAAGTCAAGTCGTGGCATTAAAACCTGGTAGCTCTTTGTAATTTTAATTTATTAGCCATAGCAGTCTCTGTCTCAACTCTCTCCTCCTTTGACCTACTCTTCAACCAGCCATCATGACATTTACCATGAATTTCTTCCCTCAAGAATTTGGACTGCCCGTCAGACTGTTGCCCCACACAATTGCCTCTGTATCTCTGTATGAAATAAAAGGTCATTCATTAAAAAAAAAAAAAAAAAAGTCCTGTACGTGGTGTGGGCTTAATACAGTTTCATTCTGCCCGTCAGATTGTTGCCCCACACAATTGCCTCTGTATCTCTGTATGAAATAAAAGGTCATTCATTAAAAAAAAAAAAAAAAAAGTCCTGTACGTGGTGTGGGCTTAATACAGTTTCATTCTGCCCGTCAGATTGTTGCCCCACACAATTGCCTCTGTATCTCTGTATGAAATAAAAGGTCATTCATTAAAAAAAAAAAAAAAAGTCCTGTACGTGGTGTGGACTTAATACAGTTTCATTCTTACCTTCCCGCTATGACTTGGGTTTAACTGCATATCGAAACAGGATTCTGCCTGCTCCTACCCTCAGTACTGATCTGCTTCCTCTCCTGCTACCACTAATTCTTACCAGCATTCTGAAACTGAGTTCTGTCGCTCTGGTCACCAGCAACAGAGCAGTCTCAGCATTTTATCTTCTGCTGTTCACACAGCTCCCACCCTCTGAGAATTCCTTAGGATGTTCTAGGAACAGGACAAAGCCAACCCAGGCAGAACCCACCCCTCTGTCTCCCACTCCTCATTCTTCACTATATCCTTAATTTCAGCAATAGTTGTAGTGATTTAATGTAGTAATTAAATTTACATGATTTAATTCAATCATTAAGTAGTAATGGTTTAATCTGTATTGCAGAGGAAAAAAGAAGAAAATACTCAGACTTTTTGGACATCTTTTTTGAAGAAGTGGAGGCAAGAGAAAAAATCTGGAAAATGGAAACAGATGATTGTTTAGGGTTGAAGCATAGGGATGCCTGTTGGAGAGGGGCAGTGATGGGCAGAGTGGAACCTGAAGAAATAGCCCTGGTGCCTTTGGTTTTCTGTCCTTTAAGAAAATCACTGTTGTGAACCCACTGCTCAGTTTCCAGGGTCTTGTGCCCTTTTGCAAAGTGGGTCTTTTGTGATTGCCACTATTGTATATCAGGTTTCAGGGGAAAAGTCCTTGAAAATTCCTATAGGATAGGGAGCAGGCTTTATCGTGGAAACTTAGGGAAGTTGGCCAAGGAAAAAAGAGGAAGTGACCCTGGCTCTTTTATCATCACTTGGAAAGGAGTGGCCAGAGCTCAACAATTTGCTCGACACACAGATGGGAACTGTGCTCTAGAGGAAGGACTTAGATCCCAGGTCATTCCCCCTTCTTACAAGGCGAGGGGTGAAAGTGGGCTTGACAGTAAGGGGATAGGAAGTAAAAGCCTGCATTAAGTGCCAGAAATTTATAAGAGTTTTCTGGGGTTGCAAGCAGCCTAGCACCAGTGTCTTGGGGGATGTGGGACATTTGTAAGCCCTCTGTCCAATGGATAGAGCTCAGGACCTCATGGGACATTGACTGTGGGTGCAGACTCTCCAAATGCAAGTTCAGGTTGTCACTGTGCTTCTGACCAACTGGCTTAAATCAAAAGATCCCATGATCCCCTCCTTAGGTTAAATTAATTTGCTAGAGTATCTCACAAAATGCAGAGAAACATTTTACTTAGTAGGTTACCAGTTCACTACAAAAAGCCATAATTCAGGATCAGCCAGATGGAGGAGACACATAGGACGAAGTATGTGGGAAAGATGCATGGAGTTTCCATGATCTTGCTGGGCATGCCACTTACCCTGATTTCTGTGTTCATCAACCCAGGACTCTCTGAACAAGTTTTATTTCATTTTGTTTTTACTGGAAGCTTCATCACATAGTCATAATTGGTTAAATAATTGGTAGTTGGCAACTGATTCAACCTCCAGCCCCTCTCCCCTCCCCCAGTGCTGGGAGGTGGGACTGAAAGTCTCACTGTTCTAATCACATGGTCTCTTCCCCTGGAAACCAGCCCCAGGCTTACGTGCTTTCTAAAAGGCATCCCATCAACATAAGACACCTTCTAAGCTCTCCAAACTTAGGAAATTCCAAGGGTTTTAGGAGCTTTGTGACTGGAATGGGGATGAAGATTAAATATGTACTTCTTATTATAAATCATAATATCATAGTAATACATGAATATAACTGACTGAAACTAGTATCTGTCTGAAGTACAAAAATCACTGGACTCTAGAGTGGTTATGTCAATAAATTCAGAAAAAGTATTTTACAAAATCCAATAGCCTTTTATAGTAAATACAGCTGAAAAACAAAGAATAGATAGAAATCCCTCAATCTAATGAAGCACATCAATGAAAAATCTACATCTAACATCACACTTAATGATGAAAGACTGGATGATTTCTCCCTAAGGCCAAGAACAAGACAAGGATATCTACTCTCATGACCTCTATTCAACATTGTCCTAGAGGTTCTAGTGAGGGCAATTAAGCAAGAAAAGGGAATATAAACCATCATAAATAATGAAGTAAAACTATCACAATCTGCTGATAACATGATTTTCTACATAGAAAATCTTAAAGAATCCACTTAAAAACTATTATAACTAATAAATGAGTTCAGCAAGGTCAGAGCAGGCAAGTTTAATACAGTTTTCTAAGGAATGTAAGATAGCCAAAATAATCCTGAAAAAGAGGAGTAGGAGAACTCACACTTCCAGATTTCAAAAGTTATTAAAAAACAACAATAACATAGATAATATGGTACTGGCACAAGGACAGACGTATAGATCAATGGAATAAACAGAGTCCAGGAAAAAGCCAACACGATCGACTAATTTCAACAAGGCTGCCACGGCTATTCAATGAAAAATGAAAAATCTTTCCAACAAATAGTGCTCAAAACATTGGATAATTTGGTGCAAAAGAATGATGTTAGACCCTTACCTCACACCAAGCTGTGCTTAGCTGCTCAGTCATGTCAGACTCTTTGCAACCTTTTGGACAATAGCCCGCCAGGCTCCTCTGTCCATGGGATTTTTTCAGGCAAGAATACTTGAATGGGTTGCCATTTTCTAACTCCAGGGGATCTTCCCGAACCAATAATCAAACCCACATCTCCTGTGTCTCCAGCACTGCAGGCAGATTCTTTACCTGCTGAGCCATCAGGGAAGCCCAAAATGCAGTCTAGCTGATCCTTAGATGATTTCTATGATCAAAATAGAATTACCCTATAATCCAGTAATTCTACTTCTTGGTATGTGCCTAATAGAACTGAAAGATATGTTCTCAGAAACTTGTACACGAATGTTTGTGCTTAGTCACTCAGTCGTGTCCAATTCTTTGCAACCCCATGGACTGCAACCTGCCAGGCTCCTCTGCTCATGGGGATTCTCCAGGCAAGAATACTGGAGTGGGTTGTCATTCCCTCCTTCAGGGGATCCTCCCAATCCGGGGATCAAACCCAGGTCTCCCGCATTACAAGAAGATTCTTTACTGACTGAGCCACCAGGGAAGCCCACACGAATGTTTATAGCAACATTATTCATAATAACTAAAAGGTAGAAACAACTCAAATATCAAACAGTGGGTACATGGATAAACAAAATGTCACACACACACACTCTCTCTCTCACAACACAGACACATACACACATACCTTGTCACTGTTACCCACCATCTCTAAGTCCTAGAAACTCTGGAGGCCTCTTGTGGGGGAGTGCAAGGCAACCTAAACAATTCAGCACAGCAAATATAACCACCCTAAATGAAGAATGGGGCTTCCCAGGTGGCTCAGTAATAAAGAATCTGCCTGCCAAGCAGGAGACGTGAGTTCAATCCTCAGACCAGGAAGATTACCTGGAGAAGGAAGTGACAATCCACTCCAATATTCTTGTCTGGGAAGTCCTATGAACAGAGGAGCCTGGTGGGCTACAATCCATAGGGTTGCAAAGAGTCGGACATGACTGACTAAACATCAACAAACGAAGAATGAGGAGGTGGAGCCCTCTGTTTGTGGCTCTGCATACCCTAGGAGGGGAGGTGCATACTGCTTGGACAGGGACCAGTCTCTCTGGCTGAGTTCTTTACAGACACGTCCATGATGCCTTTCATAGTCCTTGAGTGATGGCTTCATTTCAGCTGGAACAAAGCAGCCTCTTTATGGAGGAGTTATAGAGGAAATCAATCATTCAGATGTATTTTTAAAAGCACATTCTCACTGAATACATTTTCTTAAAGTTACCACGTCATCTGAAAAAGAAATCTCTTGATCAATTAAGCTTACTACTCTTGAATGTGTAATTCCTGCCAGTATACACTTTAAATACTCTCTTCAAATAATTTGCCATTAGTCTTATCAAAAGATCTCAAAAAATTTATTTCTTGAGGAAGCATATGGACTCCTTTCGCCGATGTCAAACTGACTACAAGAAGACATTTCCAGCCCTTTCCCAGCAAAATATTATATTAATCGTTGCTGGAGATATAGTGGTAAACAGAAGAGTCAGGGACTCACAGTAACATAAAGGAAGGAAAGAAAATCTAAACCGAAGAAGAATGCGCTGATAAGACAGGTTTTAAGATGGGTCTTAAGAGAAAGTCAATTTGCCATATCATTCTCAAGAGAGTTATGATTTATAATGTACATTTTAAATGTGCTTTATACTTACAAACATATACATGAAAATTTCTGCTTCACTTCCACTGAGTAGTCAACAAAAACCAGGTTTAAATTCTAGCAGAAAATTCAATTTCAGAAATTATGGGTTTCAGCATTGGAAGTGAAGGAAGTTCAATCCAACTAGTGCATCTTCTATTAAAAGGGGAATTGTTTGCACTTTCTATAGGAGGTAAGAGTCTCTTCCTTTAGGTGCAGAAAGTGGGTTTGACATCACAAGGGGTGTTTTGCTATACTTTCCCCTAAATCCTCCTTAGGCTTGTGCTCAGGAAGAAAGGGCTTTTCTTGGCCCTCTATCCCCCTTTCCCATGGCCCTAGAATCTGTGTCCTTTACTTCATGGTGGTGACCAGTTGCAGGGTTTCCTAAGTACGTTTGCGAAGACAGGAAACACAGAGAAGGGGCCTTGGAGACTGAGTGCCACAATCTCTGATCCACCTTACCCAGCCCTCTGCCAAGGGCCCTGGGGCAGCCTTGTGACTGAACGTCGTTCTCAGACCCACAACAACCTTCCTTCACACTGTCTTGTTTAATCTACTGCTGTCAACCAAGAGAGTCCCATAAAACATCTTCCACTTTTAATTGCCTTGTTATGTTCTTAGCCATGGTCTCAAATGAAACAGCAGATGGTATGAATGTATCTATTAAACATTATTTTGGCTGTGTATAACCAAAATACCTCAATGATAGTGGCTTACACATAATAAAAGTTTAGTTTTTGCTCAGACAAAATGAAACAAATCCAAAATGTTGTATATCTGTACCATGGAATATTAGTCATAAAAAGAATGAAATACTGACACATGAGATGACATGGAAGAACTTGAAACATTACATTATGTGAAAAAAGCCAGATTACCAAAGACCATATACTGTAGGATTCCTGTGATATGAAAGTCCAGAATGGAGAACTCAACAGAGACAGAAGGTAGATGAGCAGTTGCTTAGGGTTTGGAGAGGGCAGGGAAAACAAATGATAGCTAAAGGGTATGAAGTTTCTTTTTAAGGTGATGAAAGTATTCTAAAATTGACTCTCAATGGCTGTACTTATCTAAAAATATACTCAAATATCATTGAATTGTGCTTTTTAAGTGTAAAATGTATATCTCAGCTTTTAAAACGTGATTGTATTTGAAGTGTAGAATAAGAACATGTGCTTTGGAAAGAGGCTGATCTGGGTTTGTCATTCTACTCCTCTCAGCCTCACTTTTCATCTGTAAAGTGGATATAATGGTCACACTTTCCTCATAGACTTTGAGAATTAATAAGGTATTGCATATCAAGAGCTTAGCCTCAGAGCCCTGTACATAGGAAGGAAAATACACAGAGCAAATGTCTGAGGCACACAAAGCCTTTTTAGCCAGCTGAAAAGGAACTTTGTTAGAACAGCAGATTTTAGCCTTTAGGTGTGGACAGCAATAGCAAATCAGTCAAAAATATTTCAAGGCCCAAAATGACACTCAGGCAGAGAAATTAGTGGTAAATATTTTTCCCAAGTTGGCAGGAGGCGGGGGCTGCTCTATTGCTCAGATTCTGAAAAGGAGCCTCTTAGATTTGCCAGCCCTGTAGAGAAGGAAGGTAAGTGAGCAGCCCCTCTCCCCCACATGTTGCTAAGCAGAAGGCTCAAGGGAAAGAAAGAGTGGACAGGACAGCGGAATTTTTACATTAATGAAATATGCAGAGGCTAGCTGTCCATCCAGGTCTTGATGAGAATCAGAGGAAGATAAAAGCAGATGGATGGAGTTAGCCCATGGGAGAGTCATCCTGGCAAGAGAGGTTCTTCCTTCATCCTTGTGGACAGACTTTGATGAGTCTGGCAGTATATATCAAGATCATTTGTGGGGTCCCATGGACTCTGAAGGCCAGTGGGGAAGAAAGCATTCACTTTTTAATGGGGTTGGCATCTCATATAATGGTGGCGGTAAGAACAAGACTTTTCTCTCTAAACAAATCCCTGAGTGGGATGCAGGGGCCTCTGCCTCATTATTAGTCTGTTTTTTTCTCTAATTGTTCTTTCAGATGGTGAGGCCAGTGGGAAGTATGCATGCATTTAAAACTCCATACCAGAGATTGCAACACTAGAGGTGAACAGTTATTCAGTTACCTCATTTTTTTCTAATGCATATGTGAAATAATTGCATTTCTTGTTTTGTTACCTGCTTGTTCCAGTCTTATGACCACAAATATATAGATGTGTCTCATTTTATTTATTGCATTTCACTTCATTGCATTTTACAAATACTATGTTTTTTTACAAATTGAAGATTTGTGTCAATTCTGCATTAAGAAAATAATGGCAACCCACTCCAGTGTTCTTGCCTGGAGAATCCCAGGGATGGGGGAGCCTGGTGGGCTGCAGCCTGGTGGGCTGCAGAGTCAGACATGACTGAAGTGACTTAGCAGCATGTTTGTTTACAAATTGAAGATTTGTGGCAATCCTGCATTAAGAAAATCTATCAGAGTTGTTATTTTTAAATTAATGTATGTACATGGATTTTAAAGATATAATGCTATTGAACCTTTAATAGCATTAAAGGTTTAAGTATACTTAAGCTATAGTACAGTTTAAGTATAACCTTTATATGCACTGGGAAACAAAAAAATACTGTGTGACTTGCTTTATAGTGATGTTTGCTTTGTTGCAGTGATCTGGAACCCAGCCCACAATATCTCCAAGGTTTGCCGTATAATTTATTTTCCTTATCCATTTGCTTTGATTTAATGGCTTTTCTTTCTGGTGAATGAAAAATCCAGTGTTTGTGAGAGCAGGTGAGTTACTGATGCGTATCTACTGATGCATTTTTATTTCATTGTAAACAAGTTTCTGTGGCTCAAATTTAAAATGTAGAAATGAGCTTGTAGAAAACTTAGTATCTAGCCTCAATTATTTTCTATCCCCAAGAACAGTCTTACTTTTAAAAAAGAAAATTAGGAAAATCTGGTGCCATGAAGGGGCACTCCTAGAAGCCTGGTCCAGTGGTAGAGCCAAGTATTCATAACAGAAAGCATCACCTGAAGAATGGGTTCTGGAGAACAGATGTGTTTGTGGAGCATTTGTGGCCTCACTGGGGACATCCAAAGGGCTTCACTTACTAAACCCAGAGACTCCTGAAGCAGGAACACATCTCCGGTCCTGTGACAGCTCACAGGCTCAGATAAGTTCAGATATTTGTCCAGAGCACTCAGGTAATAAGTAAATGAGATGATTTTCAGATATAATAAGTAAATAAGATGTGGCATTGGGAGGAGGCACTCAGGGAGGATTTATAACCTCAAGGACACTGGTCAGCACTTAAAAAATGCTGGTCACTGCGTGTCCTCAGAATCAGGGTCACAACAATCTGCCCTCAGCAACATGTTTCTAGTTGGGTCAGGAAGTTTCAGGAAGATTCTGAATGTGGGAGAAAGAGTTCCCACACTGACCATCACAGGATCAGTGCCCAGCAAGCCTCCTTGCTGTTGGGGAAAGACCTTGTTAATGGGACAGGGATGTCTAAGGTCCCTGGTCTGACACCTGTCCCCAGGCTGAGGAGTCTTTTATAACAAATAAAAAACTTGTCATTTTATTCTGTATATCATCTTTGACATAATTTTGTCAGCATGAGTATATGTCAAAAAAATCCCAAGTATTATTGAAATATTGTTGCAAATGATACAACTAACAAGGAATTAATCTCCAAAATATACAAACAGCTTATATAGCCTAATATCAAAAACACAAACAATGCAACAAAAACAAAAAAAAGGGTCAGAAGATCTAAACAGATATTTCCCCAAAGAAGACATACAGATGGCCAAGATACACATGAAAAGATGCTCAACATTGCTAATTATTAGAGAAATGCAAATCAAAACTACAATGAGTTATCACCTCACGTCAGTTAGAATGGCCATCATTTAAAAGTCTACAAACAATAAATGCCGGAGAAGGTGTGGAGAAGAGGGAACCCTCCTACTTTGTTGGTGGGAATTGTGAAATGCTACTGCCACTATAGAGAACAGTAAGGAGGGTCCTTACAAAAATGAAAAATAGAGCTATCATATGCAACCCCACTCTTGGGTATATATCTGGCAAAAACTATAATTTGAAAAGATACATGCATTCCAATCTTCAATGCAGCATTAGTCAAGACAAGAAAGCAACCTAAATGTCAATCAACAAAGGAATGGATAAAGAAGGTGTAGTATATGTGTATACAGTGGAGTACTACTCAGTCATTAAAAAGTATGAAATAATGCCATTTGCAGCAACATGATTGGACTTAGAGATTATCATACTGAGTGAAGTAAGCCAAAGACAAATATGATATTGTTTGCAGGTGGAATCTAAAAAATAAAATACAAATGTACTATTTACAAAACAGATATAAAAAACAAACTATGATTACCAAAGGGGAAACAGGGGATAAATTAGGAGGTTGGGATTAATATATACACATTACTATATATGAAATAGATAACTAATAATGAAACTGTGTACAGGCCAATGTGTTCCTGTCTTTTAAAGTAAAATGCTGATGAGAATTAATGATTGAGAAATGTGAAGATGTGGTATTCAGTCACAAAAACAAAGAATAGTTGGGCTAAGGAACTGGTGAGAACTTAGATTACAACTCTTCTTCTTATTTAACTTATATGGAGAGTACATCATTAGAAACGCTGGGCTGGATGAAGCACAAGCTGGAATCAAGATTGTCGGGAGAAATATCAACAACTTTAGATATGCAGATGACACCACCCTTATGGCAGAAAGCAAAGGAGAACTAACAAGTCTCTTGATGAAAGTGAAAGAGGAGAGTGAAAAAGTTGGCTTAAAACTCAACATTCAAAAAACTAAGATCATGGCATCTGGTCCCATCACTTCATGGGAAATAGATGGGGAAACAATGGAAACAGTGGCTGACTTCATTTTGGGGGCTCCACAATCACTGCAGATGATGACTGCAGCCATGAAATTAAAAGACGCTTACTCCTTGGAAGAAAAGTTATGACCAACTTAGATAGCATATTAAAAAGCAGAGATTACTTTGCCAACAAAGGTCCATCTAGTCAAGGCTATGGTTTTTCCAGTGGTCATGTACAGATGTGAGAGTTGGACTATAAAGAAAGCTGAGGGCTGAAGAATTGATGCTTTTGAACTGTGGTGTTGGAGGAGACTCTTGAGAGTCCCTTGGACTGCAAGGAGATCCAACCAGTACATCCTAAAGGAAATCAGTCCTGAATATTCATTGGAAGGATTGATGCTGAAGCTGAAACTTCAGCTGAAGCTGAATACTTTGGCTACCTGATGCAAAGAAGTGACTCATTTGAAAAGACCCTGATGCTGGGAAAGATTGAAGGCATGAGGAGAAGGGGATGACAGAGGATGAGATGGTTGGATGGCATCACCAACTCAATGGACATGAGTTTGAGTAAGCTCTGGGAGTTGGTGATGGACAAGGAGGCCTGGCATGCTGCAGTGCATGGGGTCACAAATAGTTGGACATGACTGAGTGACTGAACTGAACTGAACTTCCAAATAACAGAATCACCGAACTCCCAGTTCCCCGAAAGATATAGATAAAGGCCTGACACACATTTCTAAGTCGTTTTTCACAGGGAGCAGACTTCCTCCAGATGAAAACTGCTGACTCAATGAACCAGAAGGTTAATGATGCTTGAAATATCATCTTAATGCCAACCAATCCAAGAACTGTCTGGGAGCTGATCATGCCCTGCTCCTTGAACACTATAAAACTCCTCACTACTCTTTCCAAGGTGGGTCACATGGTCTTCCAGGTATTAGCTCCTGTGGCCCCTTTTGCCTGCAAAAGTAATTAAAGCTATCCTTTTCCACTTCACCCAAAACTCTGTCTCCATGTTTCTATTTGGCACCAATGAACAGAGGCCGAGTTTCGGCAACAATAAGTACCTATTGTATAGCACAGGGAGCTACACTATATGTATATATACAGTTAGTATGTGTGTGTGTGTGTGTGTGCACGGGCACACACTCTGTGCTTAGTCACTCAGTCATGTCTGACTCTTTGCAATCCCATGGACAATAGCCCGCCGGGCTCCTCAGTCCGTGGGGATTCTCCAGGCAAGAATACTGGAGTGGGTTGCCCTCCTCCAGGGGATCTTTCCAACCCAGGGATCAAACCCAGCTCTTCCACATTGCCGGTGGATTCTTTAATCTGAGCCACCAGGAAAGCCCAAGAGTACTGGAGTGTGTAGCCTATCCCTTCTCCAGGGAACTTCCCAACCCAGGGATCAATCGGGGGTCTCCTGCATTGCAAGCAGATTCTTTACCAGCTGAGCTACCCAGGAAGCATATATATATATATATATGAAAGTGAAAGTGAAGTCGCCCAGTCGTGTCCGACTCTTTATGACCCTGTGTACTGTAGCCCACCAGGCTCCTCCGTCCATGGAATTCTCCAAGCAAGAATACTGGAGTGGGTTGCCATTTCCTTCTCCAGGGGATATTCCCAACCCAGGGATTGAACCCGGGTCTCCCGCATTGTGGGCAGATGCTTTAACCTTTGAGCTACCAGGGAAATCACACACACACACACACACACACACACACACATATATATATATATATATAAAGAGAGAGAGAGATTCATTTTGCTGTACACTTGAAACTAACACAAAATTATAAATCAACTATTGTTGTTAGGTGGCTCAGTCATGTCTGACTCTTTGCAGCACCATGGACTGCAGCACGCCAGGCTTCCCTGTTCTTCACCATCTCCAGGAGTTTGCTCAAACTCAAGTCCATTGAGTTGGTGATACCATCCAACCATCTTGTCCTTTGTCATCCCTTTCTCCTCTTGCCTTCTATCTTTCCCAGAATCAGGGTCTTTTCAAATGAGTCAGCTCTTTGCCTCAGGTAGCCAAAGTATTGGAGTTTCAGCATCAGTCTTTCCAATGAATATTCAGGACTGATCTCCTTTAGAATGGACTGTTGGATCTCCTTGCAATCCAAGGGACTCGCAAGAGTCTTCTCAAACACCACAGTTCAAAAGCATCGATGCTTCAGTGCTCAGCTTTCTTTATGGTCCAACTCTCACATCTATATATGACTACTGGAAAAACCATAGCTTTGACAAGATGGACCTTTGTCGGCAAAGTAATATCTCTGCTTTTTAATATGCTTTCTAGGTTGGTCATATCTTTTCTTCCAAGGAGAAAACGTACTTTAATTTCATGGCTGCAATCATCATCTGCAGTTTTGAGCTCAAGAAAATAAAAAATCTTTCACTGTTTCCATTGTTTCCCCATCTACATGCCATGAAGTTATGGGACCAGATGCCATAACCTTAGTGTTTTGAAGGTTGAGTTTTAAGTCAGCTTTTTCACTCTCCTCTTTCACTTTCATCAAGAGGCTCTTTAGTTCCTCTTCTACTTCAATAAAAATTATACACACACACACACACACACACACACACACACATATACATATACACATGTACAAATACAAATGAAATGTTCTAAAAATTTAGAGTTTGGGGGCATGAAGTGCTGAAGATAAGTCTGTGGACTTTGAGATTTTCTTATTGAGGAGTGAGTATCTTTAGAGAAATTAGCCAACACCCCTGAAAACAGCACTGATGAAATGTACTTGGTGGAATCACCGAGGAGTTATAACAGGCAGTGAGATGATGTGTATTAGGATTTGAAAAGGAGAGCAGGAAGAGGGGTCAAGAGCAAGGATGAGAGCAACAGACACTTATTGAGTGTTTATCTAATGATAAAGAAATCATGTCCATTTTCAGTCAAGGAAACTGAGGCTTCAGATTTAAATAACTTACTGAAGGTCAAACAGCTAATATCTGGCAGAACTGTTACCTGAACCTAATGCTAGTGCCCCACATCCTTTCATGATACCAGGTGCCCTCTCAGAAACGGTGGTCTTGATCCTCCCCAGGCCCTTACCAGCCCTTATCTTCTCTAAGAAAGAAAGAAACTGAAGTCGCTCAGTCGTGTCTGACTCTTTGTGACCCCATGGACTGTAGCCTACCAGGATCCTCCTTCCATAGGATTCTCCATGCAAGAGTACTGGAGTGGGTTGCCATTTCCTTCTCCAGAGGATCTTCCTGACCCAGGGATCGAACCCAGGTCTCCTGCATTGTAGACAGATGCTTTACTATCTGAGCCACCAGGCGAAGGTCCCTTCTCTAAGTTCAGTTCAGTTCAGTCGCTCAGTCCTGTCCGACTCTTTGCGACCCCATGAATTGCAGCACACCAGGCCTCCCTGTCCATCACCATCTCCCGGAGTTCACTCAGACTCACAACCACCGAGTCAGTGATGCCATCCAGCCATCTCATCCTCTGTTGTCCCCTTCTCCTCCTGCCCCCAATCCCTCCTAGCATCAGAGCCTTTTCCAATGAGTTAACTCTTCACATGAGGTGGCCAAAGTACTGGAGTTTCAGCTTTAGCATCATTCCTTCCAAAGAAATCCCAGGGATGATCTCCTTCAGAATGGACTGGTTGGATCTCCTTGCAGTCCAAGGGACTCTCAAGAGTCTTCTCCAACACCACAGTTCAAAAGCATCAATTCTTTGACACTCAGCTTTCTTCACAGTCCAACTCTCACATCCATACATGACCACTGGAAAAACCATAACCTTGACTAGACGGAACTTTGTTGGCAAAGTAATGTCTCTGCTTTTCAATATGCTATCTAGGTTGGTCATAACTTTCCTTCCAAGGAGTAAGCGTCTTTTAATTTCATGGCTGCAGTCACCATCTCCAGTGATTTTGGAGCCCCCAAAAAGAAAGTCTGACACTGTTTTCACTGTTTCCCCATCTATTTCCCATGAAGTGATGGGACCAGATGCCATGATCTTTGTTTTCTGAATGTTGAGTTAAGCCAACTTATTCACTCTTCTCTTTCACCTTCATCAAGAGGCTTTTTAGTTCCTCTTCACTTTCTGCCATAAGGGTGGTATCATCTGCATATCTGAGGTTGTTGATATTTCTCCCAGCAATCTTGATTCCAGCTTGTGCTTCTTCCAGTCCAGGGTTTCTCATGATGTACTCTGCATATAAGTTAAATAAGCACAGTGACAATATACAGCCTTGATGTACTCCTTTTCCTATTTGGAACCAGTCTGTTGTTCCATGCCTAGTTCTAACTGTTGTTTCCTGACCTTCATATAGATTTCTCAAGAGGCAGGTCAGGTGGTCTGGTATTCCCATCTCTTGAAGAATTTTCCACAGTTTATTGTGATCCACACAAAGGCTTTGGCATAGTCAATAAAGCAGAAATAGATGTTTTCTGGAACTTTCTTGCTTTTTTGATGATCCAGCGGATGTTGGCAATTTGATCTCTGGTTCCTCTGCCTTTTCTAAATCCAGTTTGAACATCTGGAAGTTCGTGGTTCATGTACTGTTGAAGCCTGGCTTGGAGAATTTTGAGCAATACTTTACTAGCGTGTGAGATGAGTGCAATTGTGTGGTAGTTGAGCATTCTTTGGCATTACCTTTCTTTGGGATTGGAATGAAAACGGACCTTTTCCAGTCCTGTGGCCACTGCTGAGTTTTCCAAATTTGCTGGGATATTGAGTGCAGCACTTTCACAGCATCATCTTCCATGATTCGAAATAGCTCAACTGGAATTCCATCACCTCCACTAGCTTTGTTCATAGTGATGCTTTCTAAGGCCCACTTGACTTGACATTCCAGGATGTCTGGCTCTAGGTGAATGATCACACCATTGTGACTATCTGGGTCATGACGTTCTTTTTTGTATAGTTCTTCTGTGTATTCTTGCCACCTCTTCTTAATATCTTCTGCTCCTGTTAGGTCCATACCATTTCTGCCCTTTATTGAGCCCATCTTTGCATGAAATGTTCCCTTGATATCTCTAATGTTCTTGAAGAGATCTCTAGTCTTTCCCATTCTGTTGTTTTCCTCTATTTCTTTGCATTGATCACTGAGGAAGGCTTTCTTATCTCTTCTTGCTATTCTTTGAAACTCTTCATTCAGATGCTTATATCTTTCCTTTTCTCCTTTGCTTTTTGCTTCTCTTCTTTTCACAGCTATTTGTAAGGCCTCTCCAGACAGCCATTTTGCTTTTTTGCATTTCTTTTCCATGGGGATGGTCTTGATCCCTGTCTCCTGTACAATGTCATGAACCTCAGTCCATAGTTCATCAGGCACTCTATCCATCAGATCTAGTCCCTTAAATCTATTTCTCACTTCCAATGTATAAACTTGCCCTCAAATACAGAACAGCTGTGGGCCTTTTGAGCAATTCTGAGACTAGCCACCAGGTGACGACATTGCTGGGCTATGGTTCAGGCCGCCTCCCTTGGGAGGATAGGTGGAGGGATGTCTGTGGAAGTTGCCGGGTGCTGGATGGTTTTCACCGTATTTACTTAGTTCTCCCAACAACTCTGGGAAACAGGTATTATCTCATTTTATAGAGGAGGACTTTGAGGACCTGCCCATGATTATCCAGCCTGTGGTATCAGCAGGAATGGAATCAGTGTGTGTCTGTCTGTAAAAGTCTTGCCTCCCAGCAGGCTGATCTCCCAAATACAAAGTTGTTCTGTCCTCTCAGGATACACAGCCTGGTGGGCAGGGTGATGAGCCTGGGGTGGGGTGTCTAGTGAAGGAGAAAGCTGGGTGAGGATTGTCTAGGCCTTCGCTTTGGTTACTGCAGGGGAGAGATAGGTTTTAGGGTGGAATAAAGTACAGCAGCCATGAAATTAAAAGACACTGACTCCTTGGAAGGAAAGTTATGACCAACCTAGATAGCATATTCAAAAGCAGAGACATTACTTTGCCAACAAAGGCTCATCTAGTCAAGGCTATGGTTTTTCCAGTGGTCAGGTATGGATGTGAGAGTTGGACTGTGAAGAAAGCTGAGTGTCAAAGAATTGATGCTTTTGAACTGTGGTGTTGGAGAAGACTCTTGAGAGTCCCTTGGACTGCAAGGAGATCCAACCAGTCCATTCTAAAGGAGATCAGCCCTGGGTGTTCTTTGGAAGGACTGATGCTAAAGCTGAAACTCCAATACTTTGGCCACCTCATATGAAGAGTTCTCATTGGAAAAGGCTCTGATGCTAGGAGGGATTGGGGGCAGGAGGAGAAGGGGATGACAGAGGATGAGATTATTGGATGGCATCACCGACTCGATGGACGTGAGTTTGAGTGAACTCCAGGAGTTGGTGATGGACAGGGAGGCCTGGAGTGCTGCAATTCATGGGGTCGCAAAGAGTCAGACATGACTGAGCAACTGAAATGAACTGAACTGAACTATAAGTACAGTGAAGACCACTCCTGTGGACCCCTAGGATGCTGCTGCGTTGCAGACCCATGGACCACCCTGGGGAAGTCGTCCTACTGCCTTGGGGGAGGCTGCCTTTTCCTCCTGGTAACAGTTGTCTGTGTTTCTGGGCAACGCTACCTGAATATGTGTCTGCAGATTGAAATGTTAGATTCACCCCAGACAGTGATGTGCTAGAAACACCTGGAGCTGGCTTGTGAAAGCTGGCTTTATGCGTCTTTTCCTGAGTCTGTGCTCCGTGTCAGCATGCTGGTGGTTTGAAATGAGCCATGGAGGGGGTATCCACACCACTGAGACTGACAAATTCTAGAGACCAGAGCTTTCTCCTCCTGAAGAGGCAGCTGTTAAACAGTTCCCAGCACCACTCTCCCCCAGGGAAAATGGGTGGGAGCAGAGAGATGGACCAAGGGCCTGAGGGAACCCGTGGATTTACAGCTTCCATCTCAATCTCACTCCAGGCCTTCAGTTAGAGAAGAGAATAGATTCTCCTAGAGTGGAGTTGCTGCACAATTGAAATTGCTCTTTTCTTCTCTCTTCCTTATTGTTGCTGAGAGCAAATAACTGAGTATGAAACATGCATAAGCTGTGTCTCCACTGGAAGCAAGATGGTGGACGTGGACTGTGTCTTTGGGCCCAACCCGTGATGGACACTGCCTGGGTCCTAAAGAGGTGGGGCGCCCGCAGGGGACTGGGTGGCTGTGGGGTGAACTGTGGGGGGACGGAGCATGCGCAATGCCCATCTCAAGACTCAGTGACTGCAGCAGATGGTGACTGGACAGGAAAGGAGGGGCCTGGCGACGTGCTCCTTACAAGTGTGCTCAGTAAATATTTGCTGACTTGTAATCGGTCATGGGTGCAGCTTTGCTGAAAGCTGTCTGCCTTGTTTAACATGTGTGATATCCCAGCATTCTCTCAGGAGGGATGGGACCAGGGTGAGTCAACAGGACACCTGCTGGGGTAGGACGGAGCAGGGTCTCAGGGGGCCACGTGAGGGGGCCCTTGTGGATTGACCCCTAAAATGGGAAGGTTTTTCCCAGTTACCTGCTCCTGCTGGGGCTCTCCCTCCCCTCTGGGTGAGCACATTTTCAGGGTTGTGAGTAGGGATCTGCCTCTTCCCTGTGGGGCAGTCGTCCTGAGCCCTTGGTGTGGGTAGAACCTTGTGCTTGGTCCAAATCCTGCTGGGTGGAAGACAGATGCTAAGAACTTGTCCAGCCAGGAACAAGAAGGGAAACCTTGTGATATATGAAGCCCAGAAGAAAGAGGCCCAACTGATGTGGTTCAAGTGAGAGTCACCTACAAACTGAGGTTGGGCTGGAGCCCTCCCAGGAGCTGGGCACAAGACTGGGGTGGGAGCAGTCCCTCTACCGGGGGAATTCTCCAGGTTTAAACGGCAATGTAGTTGTATGTCTGATGGGATGGATGTTCAGATTAAGCAGGAAAGACCCTGTGAAAACTGGACCATGAGACTCTCTAGGAGGACAGTTCACTGCCCCAGGGAGTAGGGCAGGTCCACCAGCCTGCAGCTCACAGACAGCGAGGGTCCCTGGGCCCTGCTGGGAGACCA
The DNA here is from genome assembly GCF_000754665.1 of Bison bison bison. Classification (NCBI taxonomy): domain Eukaryota; kingdom Metazoa; phylum Chordata; class Mammalia; order Artiodactyla; family Bovidae; genus Bison; species Bison bison. The sequence continues at coordinate 25,778 of NW_011481791.1, read as the reverse complement.
ACCAGCTGAGGCTTCTCAGGCCAGCAGGCTCTGCAGGTCTGGGTTGTGGTGGGAGATTAAGGCCTATTTGTGACTCACTAAATGCTGGGGATGTGGTTGTGGTTGAGATTATCTTGATCTCAGAGATGGTTGAGATGCAGCCATGGGCCTTAGTTACTCTATCTGCGGTGTGTGAGGATGGTGAGAGGCCGCCCTGGGACAGTCCTGGCCTCCCTCCCTCTCATGTGGCTTCTCAAGGTTTGAAACCATCTCGAGTGGGAGATTCACTGCACCAAGAGGAACTTGGATTTGGAAAGACCAGTGGTCTGAAAGAGCAGGACCTGGTCTTAGGCCAGACTCTGCCATGGACTGACTTTCAACACCTTGGGGTTCACCAGTTAACCTCTCTGGAGCCTCTGTTTTCTCATCTGAAAAATGGGAAGGTAATCACAACAGTACTTATCTGCCTCTCACAGGTGAAAGTGCTTTTGCACTGGAAAGTAACTAGATAGGCGGGAGGCATTGATGGTGGTTTAGCTCCTGGGTGCCCCTGATGGGCTGGACACTGGGGGGAATGTCTGTCGTGTAGATTCAGCAGGAAGAGGTGAAGTGGTGCCCCGTGTATCCAGGAGTCAGATTTATCCCATCCTTCAGTTCAGTTCAGTTCAGTCACTCAGTCGTGTTGACTCTTTGCAACCCCATGAATCTCAGCACGCCAGGCCTCCCTGTCCATCACCAACTCCCAGAGTTCCCTCAGACTCACATCCATCGAGTCAGTGATGCCATCCAGCCATCTCATCCTCTGTCGTCCCCTTCTCCTGCCCCCAATCCCTCCCAGTATCAGAGTCTTTTCCAATGAGTCAACTCT
>NW_011481791.1:23675-24803 GCF_000754665.1 Bison bison bison | reverse complement strand
AGACAGGGTTGGATCTCCTTGCAGTCCAAGGGACTCTCAAGAGTCTTCTCCAACACCACAGTTCAAAAGCATCAATTCTTCAACACTCAGCTTTCTTCACAGTCCAACTCTCACATCCACTCCCATCCTTAATCCTTTAGAATTCAGCCCAGGGCTGGGCTCCCACCTCATGGTCACAGGCACAGGGTCCCGTCTCAATTACTTAAGCAGAGGACCTCCCATCGCCCACCTTTGGGGGCCCCTCACCCACCAGAGAGGTTTTCAACTTATGTTTGAAATACAGCCCGGCAGCTCTGTGCAGTCAGGTGCCACCTTAGGGTTGAGGGGCAGGGATGTCAGAATGAGAAGGATTTCCTGAGGCCCAATACCCACACAAGCTGCTGAGTTCTCTCCAGACTGCATTCAGGATTTTGAAGTTTTGTTTTTGTTTTAGAAGAGCTTTCCTTTGTTAATGTCTGAGAAAGAAATGCCTGGCGTCATGGTCATTGGATGGTCACGCCTGGGCTGGGGGAGGGTTCAAGTGTTGACTGTTTCATGCCCAGACCTCCCAGTAGGTTGGTTCCCTGTTTCAGCCCCATTCTCACCCCACTCTCCTTCCTACCTGGCCCTCTGAGCTTGAGTCCTTGTGGTTTCTCTGGACAGATGATTCATCCCTTTGCTGTGTCCCTGCCTGCATGTTCTAGGTCAGTAGTTCTCAAATTTGGCTGCACACTGGGCTTATCTGAGTCATTAAAAAATGTGTGCCCACCCCCTGGGCACAACCCCAGAGATTCTGATGTAATTGGCCCCAGGTCTGATTCTGCCTTACTAGGCAACCATTCTCCTTGTCTCTGAAATTCCAGGCATCTCTGGTCTGCTGAATGGTTGCCTCCCTGTTTCTCTTTGATGTGACTGATACACTTAAGCACAATACTTTTACTATAGTTTTATAGTTCCAGGGAAGAAGAGAACACACATGCATTTATCTGGTTCACGAACATCTTTTTTTTTTTTTTTAATTTTAGTTTATTTTTTAACTTTACAATATTGTATTGGTTTTGCCATATATCAAAATGAATCCGCCACAGGTATACATGTGTTCCTCATCCTGAACCCTCCTCCCTCCTCCCTCCCCATACTATCCCTCTG
>NW_011481791.1:10304-23575 GCF_000754665.1 Bison bison bison | reverse complement strand
CCATACTATCCCTCTGGGTTGTCCCAGTGCACCAGCCCCAAGCATCCAGTATCATGCATCGAACCTGGACTGGTGACTCGTTTCATATATGATATTATACATATTTCAATGCCATTCTCCCAAATCTTCCCACCCTCTCCCTCTCCCACAGAGTCCAAATAAGAAGTCCAAAACCTAATTTCAGTCTACATGTCCAACGCCCATATTCAACCACAACTTTACACTCTGTAATTTGGCAAATACAAACTCCAAAACTCTTTCCTTTCACCCATCTTCACACAGCTCTTTCCCTACATCTGTGGCATCACTGTTGCTGCTCCCTTGGTAACTCCTAAGCCCAGAGAAGAGCTATGGCTCAGCCTCTGCATCTCCCGACCTTCCTTCTGCTCTGAAATGGCTCCAACAGTTTCAAGCTCCTCACTGTCACACAGCCATAGTCAGAGGCAAACACCAGTGGGCAACTTGGAGTAGGAATTTCTCCTCTCCCGCCTTCCTCTAGTCAGGATGGAAGTCATTTTCAGAAGCTCCCAGAAAACTTTTCTTACCTATCATTGGCCAGAATAGGGTCACCTACCCACCATGAGGCTTCCCTGGTAGCTCAGGCGGTAAAGAATTCGCCTGCAATGTAGGAGACCTGGGTTCGATCCCTGGGTCGGAAAGATCCCCTGGAGAAGGGAAAAGCTACCCACTCCAGTAGCCTTGAACTGTATAGTCCATGGGGTTGCAAAGAGTCAGACATGACTGAGTGACTTTCACTTTCACCTGCCACGAGAACATGGGGATTTCCCCACCTACACCCCATATACCAGATATCTCATCTTGCAGTAGGATCAGTCAGGGCTCTGTTAGTAAGAAAAGGGAAGGCTCTGTGGGAGAAAGTGGAAGTATTTTATTTCTCCATTCCTTCTGTGTCTTCCTTGGGGAACGAGTTATCTACATGTTTGATTCCCATGGTCAGTCCATTTTGCTCTAATTGCTCCCCTCTTGTTTTCTACATTATTTTCTCATTCTGTCTTTCACATCACTGATGGGATTTTCTGTCATGTTGATGCTATTCTTTGTATTTTTGAATTCTTCAAAAGAATTTTCTCCTCAATTATTTTCTTAGCTGCCTCACCCCAACTCCCTTCATATTCTATGAGTTCATCTTTTACCTGTGGTTTCATCAATCTGTTTTGCAACCTGTTGTTTCTTTCCTTTATTTTGGAGGACCAAATATTTGTGTAGGTCTCTTGTTAGTTTTTGTTTTGTTTTGTTTTCTGCTTTTTCATCTTTGATTGGAGTCTTTCTGTTTGTTCTGCTGTTTGATTCGGCAAACCTGTGCATTTGCATTCCTTTGACCCTGCCTTCTGTCAGGACCCTGAAGTCTGAGCACATGAGTTAGAGACCTACATGTAACGGCTTGTGTTCTTTGTGTGGTCTCACAGCTGCCTGGTGAGGGTGGGAGGAGAGCATGGGCTCTGGGCAATGGAAGTTGGAGAACCCTGCCTGCTCCACTTGCTCCAGTTCTATGAAAACCACAGAGAAACAGTCTCCTCTGGGTGGGTCTTCCTGTTTCACTAGGAGTGCCTGTGTGGTTCTGCTCCCTTTCCCCTCCTCCCTGTCAGCCTGGGCCGGCTGTGATGTGGCCTCCTTGTGGGTCATAGGCTTTCCGTCCCCTCACTCCACTGCCCTGTGTCTGCTGCCTTTACCATCTGGGTCTCTTGCTCCTGGAATGGTGTTTCTCAAACTAATGCGTTTTATAGTCTCGGGCTGCTGCAAGTGCCCTGTTAGAATGTTTATATTTCTTGCTTTCATTTCAACAATAATCTGAGAGTTTAATAATCTGATAATTAGTATGTATATATTTGGATCTTGCAGGTGCCCACCTTATAACAAAGGCATTTTCAGGGCTGCATTTTCTTTTGTGTTAAAGAATCTTCATGGGGGGACCAGATAATGGCACAGACCACCTGGTGGATGGTTCACATGGAGGAGACAGGTGGGAGGACCGGTCCTGAGGTGGGGCAGAGTGACAGTAATATCCTTACTATTGATGCTGGCACCACTCTGAGTGCTGTGTGTCTGGTAACTCAGTGACTGCCAACAGCTCTATGAAGGAAGGCCTGACAACACCCCTCTCACAGCTCAGGACATGAGGGCACTGGGAGGTCAAAGCCTTGCTCAAGCATATGTATGCAGCTGGTAAGTGGTGTGAGGATATGATGCAGGTACCTGGGCCCCAAAGCTTAATTTCTTATCCATTAAGCTGTAAGGCTCACGTACATTTGCCCAAAGGTTAATTCAGCTAAAACCAGTTTGCTGAAAGATAGTTTATAGAAAAATCCATTTTCTAAGTGGGCAAATCACAGGATGAACAAGTTGATGAATTTGATACATTTATAAAATATTTGTTTCTATTAATTGTTAATAAAAATTTGTTATTTGAATCAGATGGATTACCAGAGCCCGTGAGAATTTTGGGGATAAAAGACCCCAGGGATCTGGCTTCAGCCTCCCTGGCCTCAGCCTGCCAGTCCCTCTGCCTGTCAGTCTCATCTCTCTGCCCTCCAGTCTCTCCTCTCAGGCTGTCTTGTGAACTGACTTCTCTCTGTGTCTCCAGCACCGAGCTGGGTAGAGAGACATGGAACATTGCTTTAAGTGCTCCTAGGAAGAAATAATGAAAACCTGCCAGCTAAAATAACAGAAATCTTCAAAAACTGTTAAACCATTTTTTATCCAATATAAATTGCTTTAAGTTTTACACCTAGCTAAAAAAATAAGTTTCTGGTAAATGAATATATTTGATCACTTTGATGACTTGTTGATGACTTGATCATTCACTAAATTGGCATTTGACAAATTGGCTCCCTTCTTCCCCTCAGCACCTCTCCAACAGGCACATCAAATTCAAAAGTTCCTGCTAGGTAGCTGTCAGGGACATGTCTGACTTGTGAGAAGAGTTATGGGGTTCATCTTTGTGGTACAAATTCATAAAAGTTCATTAGCAGTAATGTTGTAAATACCCATTATGGGTGCAAATACCCAATAAAGAACATTCTTATCCTGTAATTCCAGTGGCAAGTAAATACATATATGTTGAATGAAGACTTCAATAATGCCATGCTAATATTTTTTTTTTCAGGTAAATAGACCAATTTTGCAGGTCTATCATTTGTTACCAGGCAGAGTTTTGGTTAAGATGAGGTTCTGGTAAACAAAGACTTTAATCAAGTGTTGGTATAATAAATGTATGTGAATTAGCATTTTTTGTATTAAAGTTAAAAAAATATTAAATATAGAACCTGATGTGAGCCTGCAGTTTTTTTTTTTCCTCTTAATACCAAACCAATGGTTTAATTTCAACAAAACCAAAACACCCATCATGTTACATTAAAGTTGCATGTTTCAGTCTGAATATGTTTGAATAATCATTGCCCCACTGTTTTGCTGCTTGGTTCTAATTTATTTTATATGCATTGTTTTGGTTTATAATATGAAAAATATAAGCACAAGACATTGATATAGAGTTTCATATTTATACATCTTCATATAACATAATAAAAATTAAATTAACACTGAGTAATGAGAACCATTTTCTTAAAAAAAATCTTTTTTTAACTATAAAGCAAATTTTAAGTTATTACACAAAATGAGGATAAAGGGGTCTCTAATAAGCATGACACAAATACCAAACTGACCAAGTAAAGCACTAAAGAAAGTACAAGAGAAGTTCTTTTATAAATAAGGATGCAAAAATCCTAAAGATATTGTCAAACACCATCACATTAAAAAATAATATACATTAACTGAGATTTATCTAATATTGAAATAGTTCAATCCTAAGACATATATTAATTTATTATTAAGTATTAAAAAAGAAAACTATATGGTATCTTCACAGGTGATAAGTGGGAAACAATAAAATTTAATACTTTATTCTTGGTAAAATTCTAATATGTGAGATAAAATAAAACTAAATACATACTTCCTTAACATGATACAGCAGATATGCCTTACCCAAAACACAACATCATGCTTAATGGAGAAACACTAGAAGCATTTATATTAGAGTTAGGAACAATATAATGATATGCTTTATCATCATGATTATTTAACATGATTTTGGAAATATTAGCCAATTCAATTAGATAAGAAAAGGGAATGAAGCATAAACATTGGAAAGAAGGAAGCAAAAGTTATAATCACTTGTTAACATTTTTATTTATCCCTAAATTCAAAGGGATCAAATGAAAAACTGTTACAAACAGTAGAGACGTTGAGTAACATGGCTTAATATATGGTTCATATGTGTTATCTTAATAAAATTAGAATACACAGGGGGAACAAGACCCTATTTTTAATAACAACAAAATGATGAAGAATTATTATTTCAATAAGATATGCCTTCTGACTTTTGTGCAAGCATGTATAATTTAATGAAAATATAAGAGTATGTGAATTGAACTTTGAGAACCTAGATAGTACATTTCCTGTGTCTATAATTAATTCTAGTATATAACAGAGCTCAAAAAAAACAAAACAAAAACAGTTTACTTTTCTTTCCACCACTCCCCTCTACAACACAGCTGACCTTGAATCTTGTATCTACAGGCCTCTTTTTTATAATAGTCAAGGGGCATTCTTTTCACTATTCATAGTGGTGAGCTAACTGTGAAACCCTGAAGGTCCTCCCAACACGGCCCATCCTTTTCAGGGGCCCCAAGTTCCTCCCTATTCAGATAAATCATCTCTTTCCCCCCACTATCCCGTGCAGGTCTTGCCTGACCATGAGTATACCCTAATAGGATTAATAGGTTCACAGGTCCAAAGTGTGGCTGAAGGCTGAAGGCTTTGCTTCTCATATTTGGTTATTTAACTGGCAGAGCCACCACCTACCGTCTATGATGTGAGAAAATTTTTGTGGGAATTTGGGGGAGCAGCTCAGTGAGATTGGTCAGGAAGACCTAGGCTCTAGTCCTAGATCCACCTTAAGGAGGGATCTTTGGGGGCCCAAGGGTAAAGGGGTAAAGGGATGGGGCAGACCTTGCCAAGGTCCCCCTCATGCTCTGGTTTTATCATGGTCTAAGCATCACCCTGGGGTTCTGGACTTGTCCGGATCTTCTCGTAGACAGTATGGATGGCCAAAGTACACTCAGGGTTATCTGTGTGGCAGTTGCCCTTTTCCAAGTCTTTCTACAATTCAAGCAGAGTTTAGGAGTGGTCTTGATCAATTTCTAAGCATCAAGTGAAGGATAAGTCAAGTTACATCTCTTTATGAGCTTCTTGTCTTCAACAGGTAGTTCTGGCTCTCAAGCCTGATAACTCCCCCAAATACAGCTTCAGCACAGACTCTCTCTTGAACATTGTAGGATCTTTGCATTTGCTCTATCTTCTACCCAAGATACTACCTCTCTCCCCACTCCAAGACCTCCATTTTGCTCACCCCCTCGTTTCTTTCATGGTCTCTCTTCTTGGTGAGTTTTCCCCTGACAGCCTTAGTTAAAATCACACACTACCTACCCCATCTCTCTTTTCTGCTTTATTTTCTCCTAACACTTATTATCACCCAGAACTTGATGGCTTGCTTATTGACTTGTCACTCTCCATCCCCTCACCCTAGAATATTCTATGAGACCAAGGACTTTTCTTGCTTTGTAGACTTTCATAGCTCAGATTAAAAACAATTCAGGGAACACAGTAGGTGCTCAACAGATATTTGATGAACTTTAATTTGTAAATCACTTTGCTCTCAAAGTTGCTGTGGAAAGCTTAAAAGTGTCAAGTAAATGTAAGCTATTATTACTATAATCCTCATTTTATAAAAGAATAAACTGAGGCAGAAGGAGGGAAGTGATTTTCTAGAGTTGATCAAGAAGTCTGTGTCACAAACTCATTTTATGAAACAAAAACAGACTCACAAACATAGAAAATGAATGTATGGTTACTAAGGGGGAAGTGGGGGTGAGGAGAGATAAATTAGGAGTTTGGGATTAGTAGACACAAAATACTATATATAGAATGGGATAAATAACAAGGTTCTACTGTACAGTATAGGGAACTATGTTCAATACCCTGTAACAAACCATAATGGAAGAGAATATGGAAAAGTATATGTCTATCTATCTAAAACTGAATAACTTTGCTGTACACCAGAAACTAACCCAACATTGTAAGTCAACTATACTTCATTAAAAAAGAAAAAGAAATCTGTGTCAGAGCCTCATATCCATTTCTCCAGACTCTTCTTTATGCCACCCTCATCGTTTTTGCACTTAGCTTCCTGTCTCCTTGAAGGGAGTTTATTTTCTCCACCAGACTGGGAGCTCCCCAAGGGCAGAAACTGAGGTGTCAGGGGCTTCAGCATGGGGCTGCATGTCTGGGTCAGATGTTGCCTCATCTGTTTCTCTATCCCAAAGTCACTCATTGTTCCCCTCCTGTGCTTCTCTGCAGGGGTATTAGGGTTTGGGTCACAATGAACAATTTCCTAAGTTCCCCGAGGCCCAGGTTAGGTAAGGATGTAACCCAGAGGGACTGACACGGGAAGTCACAATGTGGAAGGCATTGAGGCAGTTGGGGACAGTGTGTGGAAGACTAGGCTGTGAACGAAGACACCCCTATTCTGCCTCGTTTGCATGGTTCTCTGATAAGTCCAAGTATTCCCTCTATGTCTCACTTTCCCCTACTATAACCTGCTGGGACTGGACCAGATCCTGATGCTTTGTGACTCAATCATCTAGCATTGTCCCCTCTTTGGGGAAGTCAAAGGATGAGAGAGGAGAGAACCTGGGCATCCCTGCTTCTCTTCTGCTCACCCTTTTAGTCCAGTGGTTCTCAATGGGGGGCCAGGATCACTTGGGATCAGTATCACTTGGGAATTTGTTAGAAATACAAGTTCTCAGGGCTGCCTTAGACCTACTGAATCAAAAACTCCTGGAGTGGGCCCAGAAAACTTCATTTTTAACCAAGCCCTTCAGGTGTTCCTGATGCAAGCTCTATTTGAGAATCATTGCTCTGGGAAGTCCCTTAGATGTCCTCTTTTCCTCCTGTAATTGCTGTCTTCAGTTCTTCCCCGCTGGTGAAATCATTCCATCTGTGACTGTAGCACCAATTTCCAACCAAGGGTCAGTAGCCAACATGGGATGCCCTCCTAGGAACACCTCACCAATGGGAGGGCATCAAAACATGTACTGAAAGATGTGGTATTATTGGTAGGATCCCAGGTAGGTAGGACAGAGAAAGACTTGAGGAAGAAGAGGAAATGAGCTTTTCCTGGCCCTCCTCAGCTCCTTAGGTCTGCTCTCAACCCTGGACCTGCTAGTGTGCCCTCCTTTTACTCCCTTGGGTCTTATATAGGTGATGGGGTCTATGAGACACCTGGTCATTTACACTTTTCTGCCCTGCCAACCCTCCTCCTTGGGTATTGGAGAGGATGTGATGAGGCTATGGACATACAAGTGGAGTATGCTCCCTATCAGTGGTTTCCTAACTTGGCACCTCAGCTCCCAGCATGCTGTGGGTAGCCAAGCACAGCAACCATATTGCCCAAAGCAAAGGTTGGACCCAGAATGTGATAGGGAATAGAATACTCTGGATTTCCCCAGACTTACTGCCTCTGAGAACATAGCAGACCTGGTATGATTTGATTCCCTTGAACCCACCTTAAGGTGTCTCTGGAAGCTGATCTCTTCATAGGGAGAGTCTAGGCTGTTGGTCACATCAGTCTGAAGGTTAGTAGATTCCTCTGTGGGAAGGGCCTGGGGAGTAGCTTTCAAGCCTGAAGCCTCTGGCAGGAGAGTGGACCCACCTATGTACAGCAGACGCTCAATGAGAATGAATGGAATTGGAGGTGACCCCTTGTAAGCCCTTGAGTGAGAGCAGTCATTGCTCTCTGGGTCATGGATCAGGTCCCAGACTCCTGTCTTGTCCCTGCCCTCCTCTGTTCTTCCTTTCTGGACGTGCACGTGGCTTCTGCCCCCAGCATTGCTCTATCCTAGGCTTCTATCAAGATGATTCATGGACGAGGTCAATGAGCCTCTACCTGCCCACTGCCCTGCCCTCCTCCCTGGGGTCTTGATACATGCCCTTCCTCCAGATCCCCCTCACCCCAGCCCTCCCCTCAGGGTCTACCCAGCACCTGCCTCTCCTGGTCTGCATCTTCTTTCTCATCCAGATCCACACTCCAGCTCCTAGGCTCACCATCAGGACCATGAGAAGGATGCCAAGCCAAAGCCATTTGCTCTGAAGAGAACCTGGAGTCAAAGGCTGGTGTCAGATCTGCTCAGTCAGGCCTGTTGGGTAGGCAATGGGGAGCAGGTGGGCCCCCCCTGCCCCTGGCTCAGAGCCTGTATCTTGAGTGTACATCCTTGATGTAGCTCTGACAAGTTTCTTCCTTTCCAGTCTCTCTACACACTAACCACTATTACTATAATGTTTCATCACCAGACTTTCTGTCCAATCTCTGAACAGGACCCTCAGAGGCTTCCATTAGTTGTGTGTGACATTGTTCATCCCCTTCACCTGCCTCTTTTCTCAGACTCCCACAAGAAAAATACATTCTAAGAGGAGGAAGGGATAAAGGACACTGGGATAGACCTTAGGCTTGTTCTTTTCTCTGTTTGGGACGTCTTTTCTATAACCCCACAAGAAAACTCCTATTCATCCTTCAAGGCCCATCTCAAGTGTTCCCATATCTGTGATGCCTTTCCCAACTCAGGCAGCAGTTGCTCAACTTTTTCTTCCTCCCTTCCTCCCTCTTTCCATTTCTCCCTCCCTCTTTCTTTTCCTTCTTTCCTTCTTTCCTCCCTCCTTCCCTCCCTTCCTCTCTTCCTTTCTTTCTTTCATACCAAAATCATATACTTTGTATTTTCTCCAACTTTATTGTTTAACATCTGGTTTTTTAAAATTAATTTATTTTTTAATTGAAGGATGCTTGCTTTACAGAATTTTTCTGTTTTCTGTTTTTATATTTAGAAATTTATTCTTCCCCTTCTTTGAACTATCTTCTGATAATTACTGACATGTTCTGTGTCACACACATAACTGATATCTGATATTTGATATTACTGATATATGATACTGTGCTGATATCTTCTTGCAGATCACTTCTTTTCATTCTCACAAGAGCCTTGTGAAGTACATACAATTATTATCCACATTATGGAAAAGCTATAAAAATTAAGTAACCTGTTCAAGTCTCACAGCCAGTGTGTGGTGAAGCCCCCACTACACTGTAAGTTCCTTGAGGACAGGGATTTATCTTATTTTTCACTGAGCCTTTCCCCCCATCATCAGCACCCAGTAGGCACTCAGTTGTGAGGGTTGAAATCTGAGTGAGTGAGGAAACGAGATGAAAGAGACCATTCAGACAAGAGCCCCACATGAGCAAGTAGGGGTCAGGAGGGCATTGGTGGGATAAGGCAACTGAACTAGTAATTATACCTCCTTTTTAACATCAGTTGTTCCTGCTTTATATTCCTAGGGAAAGTAGGGGACTTCTTTCCCTAGGCATTTTACAATGCCACAGTCTGAGGCTCTTTTGTAAGGGTTCACACCCCATAACCCACCCCACTTAGTCCCTTTATGTAACCAAGGTGTTGCTCTAGGCTGATGGGGAAAGTATAGTAATGGGTTGTAGTGACCACAGGTTCTCACACTGCTCAGAGGAGGGTTGAACTGTGGTTTATGCACTCAGAGGTGGTAACCATCCTTTGAAAGGACAAGTCTGGAATGCAGCAAAAATTGGGCATCTATCAGCCTGAATGTGCTATGCGAGTCCCACCCACCCAGGGTAAGGGCCAGAGTCTGCGTGACAGGAGTATTCCATGGTTGGGGGCAGGGTGCCCTGAGTTCCTTAGTGTTTACTCCTCAGATCTTTCTCCTCCTCTGCTCGGATCTGATGTCTAATTCAGCCTCCCAGGCTCATTGATATTGGGAAAGGGAGTGCACACATGCCAGTCTCACATTTATGTTCTGGGTGAAGCATTAGTCTCTGTAATTGGTCCAGTTTCTGGATTTGTAGGTTTCAAGACTGTAATGAGGCTGTGGCCATTCACTGAGGTGGGGATGTTTTGGTTGCATTCACATACACTGCCTTAAAATGTTCCTCAGTTCTCCCCATTTTCTTTGAGATTTACCAGCCTTGCCCTCCCCTAGTCTCTGCTGGCTCATTGTCATCACCTTCCTAGCTGATCACACTCACCCCTCCAGGGACAGATGTCCTCCAGGTGTAAGGTTGCATTCTTCTCTTCTGCAGGGTTGCTAACCACGCAGGTGAGGTGACTGTTGATGTGGCTGATAGGCAGGCTCAGGCTTAGGTTCCTGGAGTTGGGGAGTATCCCTCTCTGCTCCAGGTGCCTGGGGAGGCCCTGGCTTAGCCAGGTCACTGTCAGGTTCCCTGCGTTTCCTGGGATCTCACATTCTAGACTGATGTTGCACCAGCCTGATGTGTTAGATGATGAAAGAATCTGGATCTGGGGGTGGGGGATGGGATCTGGGGTGAGAGGGGACAAGAGAGAAGCTGAGCTTCAGGACTGGAGGCCAATCTAAATGCATCACCTTTCTCAGCACGTGATACATCTGCATGAGATTTCTAACTGTAGGCCTGGGGAAGGAACCTACTCTCCCTAGCCTAGGAAGTTCTGATTCCCAGCCCACTGACAGCTTAACCTTCCATGTTCAGTTATGTCTAGACAGCTAAATTATCATGGATACCTGGAGTGCTGCAGTACATGGAGTCACAAAGAGTTGGATATGACTTAGTGACTGAACAACAGCAACAATCTGATAATTATATAATTATAAGTAAATACATGATATGTCAATATATGGTAACCATATATATTATTGTATATACAATAAATAAAACATGAGAAACACTTAAAATACACTGTAAAGACATGTTTACAGTCTTGTTTTGTTTAGAGAATTAAAAAATATTGATTATCTTCAAATGTTAAAGTAAAAATGTAAGTTTAGTAACCAGTGAAATAAAAGTACAATTTTGTATAATTTCCAAACTGCTAGAGAAGTTTGGATAAAATAAAACTGTATTAATAAAACAAAAGGCAAGAAAAAACTGATAAGAAACATTAAATAAGATGTCTGGAGTAGGTCCATACATGTAAAAAATTAAAATACATCTGAATGCATTATATCCCCCTATTAAAAAACCAAGACACAAATTAGGTAAAATCAGCTGTGTGTCATTTATATTAATGATACAGAAAGATCAAAAAGACAGATGAAAAATAATAAATGAGGAAAATGTCAACCAAATGATTGTCAATGTGGCAACAGTCACTATAGACTGCTTTCATCTGAGATGAAAAACATTAAGCAGGCCAGAGATATTTTAGATTATTATGTACCTAGCAACATGATTTGGAAATGCATAAATCAAATCCACTAATACTACAATAGATGGTTTTACTATGGCAGATATAAATGGATTAGAGGACAGGATGTAACATAGGTAAACACAGATGTTAATGGCCAGGTGGCCAATCTGGTAGGTAACTCACTCTATGCTCAGTCCCTCTTTCCTCACTGTCCTTGACTTTGTCTATTGAAGAATCTAGAAAGCAAAATTCTCCATTTCAGTCTTTCTTATATTTGCACTTGTTCTGAGCAGTGAAGTAGGGGCAATTTGCTGCACGAGAGGAAAAGTCTTCACTTCTGAAAAGAGAAAGCTTCAACACAAGAAAGATTATTCCCCCTGTCTTTCTTTTTTTGCTATTTTTTTTTCTAGAATGATATCTAGAGAAACAGTCATCCTGTTTCAAAGCAACAAGCACGAGAACAAAACCCATGTGCCAATGATGGCAGAACAGAAAAATAGAGTGAGCCTCCACCTCAGGGGTCAATGATGAACAGACACATGGATGCCAGAGAAAGTTACCTCTTGACTTCTGGTTACATGAGAAAAGTAAACCCCCATTTTCTCAAGCCTTTAAAAATCAAGCTTAATGCTAATTGAAGTCAAATATATAACTAACTTACATGCATAGATAACAATAAAAAGATTTGATCAGCAAAATCAAAGCCATTTAAAAAAGAGATCAATCAAAAGAATAAATATTGCTAACCAAACACTTAAAGTTATAAGTAAATGTCACATAGAATGAGAATTGGACATAACTACAGATAAGAGAAGGGCTTCCCTGGTGGCTCAAATGGTAAAGAATCTGCCCGCAATGCAGGAAATGCAGGTTTGATCCCTGGATCAGGAAGATCCCCTGGAGATGGGAATGGCTACCCACTGCAGTATTCTTGCCTGGAGAATTCCATTGACAGAGGAGACTGGTGGGCTACAGTCCATGAGTCGCAAAGAATCAGACACAACTGACCGACTAACACTACTACCACTAGAGATAAGAGAAGATGAAAAATTATAAGGAAACACTGTGTACAACTAAATATCAATAGATTTTAAGATATAAGTGAAATAATGCTTTTCTAAGAAAGTGTTAATGATCAAAATCTTATTAAGAAGCAGCAGCAAACCTGAATACACCCATTGTCTTAGAAACATGACCAAAGATCTGTCCTTATGAAGGTCATGAAGAGTATTTGGTTTCAGGAGTGAGTGTGACCAAATGACCAAAGAAAGAAAACTCTTGCATTATATACTTTGTCTCAGAGCTTGAAATGGCAAAATGACCTCCAGGTCATTCTGAAAGTACAGTTTAACACTCACATCAGACAAGAATACCAAAACCAAAACAAGACAAAACACACAAATCCACGGATTAATGTCAGTTTCAAACAGAGAATTTAAAATTCCTAAATTAAATATTAGCAAATATAATCACACAATACACTATGATCAAGTTGGATTTATTATAGGAATGCAAAGACAGTATAATTAGGAAATTTACTAATGCAGTTTATGCCATTAACAGATGAAAAGAAAACACAACACCTAACATTTACTGAGCAGGTATGTATTTCTAGACTTAGTTCCAAAGGCTTCACATGAGCTCATCTAACCTCATAATAACCCTATAAAGTTACATGGATTAGCTGTGTCAGTGGAGTCATCTAGGGCAGGGGTAAGCAAAGGGTAAAAGACTGGACAGTAAATATTTTAGGTTTCATAGGCTGTATGGTCTCTTGCAAAAAAGCAAAATGGCTGTCTGGGGAGGCCTTACAAATAGCTGTGAAAAGAAGAGAAGTGAAAAGCAAAGGAGAAAAGGAAAGATATAAACATCTGAATGCAGAGTTCCAAAGAATAGCAAGAAGAGATAAGAAAGCCTTCCTCAGCAATCAATGCAAAGAAATAGAGGAAAACA
>NW_011481791.1:9490-10043 GCF_000754665.1 Bison bison bison | reverse complement strand
TGCCAAAGGAACATTTCATGCAAAGATGGGCTCTATAAAGGACAGAAATGGTATGGACCTAACAGAAGCAGAAGATATTAAGAAGAGATGGCAAGAATACAAGGAAGAACTGTACAAAAAAGATCCTCATGACCCAGATAATCACGATGGTGTGATCACTCACCTAGAGCCAGACATCCTGGAATGTGAAGTCAAAGGGGCCTTAGAAAGCATCACTACGAACAAAGCTAGTGGAGGTGATAGAATTCCATTTGAGCTATTCCAAATCCTGAAAGATGATGTTGTGAAAGTGCTGCACTTAAAATTCCAGGAAATTTGGAAAACTCAGCAGTGGCCACAGGACTGGAAAAGGTCCGTTTTCATTCCAATCCCAAAGAAACGCAATGCCAAAGAATGCTCAACCACACAATTGCACTCATCTCACATGCTAGTAAAGTAATGCTCAAAATTCTCCAAGGCAGGCTTCAGCAATACGTGAACCGTGAACTTCCAAATGTTCAAGCTGGTTTTAGAAAAGGCAGAGGAACCAGAGATCAAATTGCCAACATCCGCT
>NW_011481791.1:5969-8991 GCF_000754665.1 Bison bison bison | reverse complement strand
ACTCTTGAGAGTCCCTTGGACTGCAAGGAGATCCAACCAGTCCATTCTAAAGGAGGTCAGCCCTGGGATTTCTTTGGAAGGAATGATACTAAAGCTGAAACTCCAGTAGTTTGGCCACCTCATGCGAAGAGTTGACTCATTGGAAAAGACTCTGATGCTGGGAGGGATTGGGGGCAAGAGGAGAAGGGGACGACAGAGGATGAGATGGCTGGATGGCATCACTGACTCGATGGTCATGAGTCTGAGTGAACTCTGGGAGTTGGTGATGGACAGGGAGGCCTGGCATGCTGCGATTCATGAGGTCGCAAAGAGTCGGACATGACTGAGTGACTGATCTGATCTGATCTGATGGTCTCTTGAAACAACTAGTCAACTTTGCCATTATAGGGAGAAAGCAACCAAATACAACATCTAAACAAATGGGTGTGTGGCTGTGTTCCAATAAAACTTTATTTATAAAGTCAGGTATTGGGCTTTGGTGATGGACAGCGAGGCCTAGCGTGCTGCAATTCATGGGGTCGCAAAGAGTCAGACACAACTGAGCGACTGATCTGATCTGACCTGATTGGGCTAGATTTACCAATGGCTATAGTTTGCCAACCCTTGATCTGGGGTAATTGTTAAAAATACAAATTTATGGGCTCTTCCCAAGACTCACTGAACATGCATCTGGGAAAAACGATATTTTTACATCACTTTAAAAGATCTGATTTAATGAACAGATAACAATTTAAATGTAAAATCAAATGGAATGTCTATTACAAAGTGTGATGAAGCATAGATAGGTGTTAAGGCAGAGTATGTTCTTAGGCATTTAAAGTGTTCACTTGGCATGTGGTTTTTATGAACTTTTGTTAAGCTCTTTTTAATAGGTAAAAGAATATTAATCAAGATTGAATAACACAAAAATCTTAGAAAAATTAGGTGCATTTCTATCATTTTCCTTAAAAATTGCCTTAATCTATTTGTTTAAAGGAATACTTCTTTAATGCCTCCTGGGGCCTCTATAAAACATCAGACAGATGCAAGAAGAGTAGGGCATGGCTCCTGCTCCCACGTGGACAGCACACCACACACAAATAACTTTAGTGCAAGGCAGAGAGAAATATGAGCCATAAAAGAATTAGGAAAAAGAACTTGCAGACTTCAAAATGGGCATATTCATTTAACAGGGGTGAGAAAAGCCTTTATAGGATACGACAATTCTGAAAGCCCATGAGGTAAGAGAGAGCAAGAAAGAAAGGCTGTACTTGAAGAACAATGTGTTTGGCTAGAAACAAGGCTAGAACACTGGCATTAACTGATGGTGGATCTCTCATGCTGTGATGAGTACTTAGTTCCACAGCAATGGTAAGTAAGCAAGTATTATTGTAAAATTCAATAAGGGAGCTGGTAAATTATCAGGTAAGTTGGAAGCAAGACAAAAGGAAACCAGCTAGTAGCACTTCTACTTTTTCAAGCAACTCTTCTTTTGCTCCACCATTGTGGTTTTCATATGACTTGTTAGTCAAAGCATTCTGACCCTGGTTACACACGACAGCACAAGCTCCAGGCCTTGACAATCAGAATATGTTATTTCCCTGGTCAGTGACCCATCTAGGGATAATCTTGAGAACCTAGCCCAACTAGTAAGAGCCTCTCCCTAGAATTTCCCATGTGAAGTGAGCCAGGAAACTCCCTTTGCTCTCTGGTTGAGTGGGATGCATAGCTGCACAAAGCCATACTCCCAAGCACTTGGAGAGGTCCAGGAGAGAAAGCTGATAGGAAAGGAGGAGAGAGAGAGAGACACTGAAAAAGAAGATGAGAGAGTACGTGGTTTCTGAATACAGAAGTGAGCCCCTGTCAGTTTTTCAGTTCCTGTGAGCATGAGGGCCAGAGGAACTCCTTTACTGATCTTGCTCCTAGAGATCTAAATATTTTTATCACAAAAACACTCTTATTGACTAATTTAAGTAGGCTTCCTTAAATGCTACTTGATGCTAAGAGAGATAGGATGAACCTCTATTGGTATGATGTCACTGAGAAAGCTATGCCAGGAATTTATCAGCCAAGGAGGAGAGAAAGACAAATTCAGGAATCAGAGGCCAGGGAGCAGCTAATATGCTCTCTGTCTCTTATCAACAGAAAAACCCAACTTGGGTTTTTAGTCAACCCAGTCAATCTAGCCTCTTCTCATAAGATTTCCAATCTCCCCACTCCTCCCCGGCTCCCACTAGGTGAGGTGTGCAAGGAATGTTTTTGAGATGGATATCCCTGGGAGAGCCACTAGTGTATGTCAAGAAGGAAAGGACCAGGTGGCAAGGAGAAGGGTAGAAAATTCAGAGCATGGCACATGGAGGAAAGTGTTGGGAAGCAAGGCTGAAGAGGCAGCCAGGGACCAGATCCTGTGCAGAGTTGCACTTCTTTTTCTGAGTGCCATTTATTCTGTGCAGAATGGGAATGGGGACTGTTTGGTATTAAACAGGTAAGCAACAGGAAGAGCACTACATTTTAAAGAAGATCAAAATATCAGCTGCATGGAGGGTGATTTGGAAAGCAGAAGAGAAGCCAGTCAGGATGCTGATGTGATAACCCAAGCAGAGGTGGTGGAGGATGGAGGCAAAGACGACAGATGGGAGATTGCTCTGGCAGGTTCGATACTCCTTATCTGGACCTTCTTCTCGCTCTTTCCTGTATTTCTCCATTGTACTGCCTGCCCAGGAGGTACAGTACCTCCTGTACTGTACTTGGACTCCTTACTAGCCTGGGAGCTCCAGGGAGCAGGCATTGGGTCTTCTCTGGTATCTCTGACTTGCGTCTAGGACAAAGCTTTGTCCTGAAATCTCTCTAACTGGACTTCAGATCAACTAGTTTAAAAGCATTTTACGTGATCAAAACTCCTACTTGGTGGTTTTTTTTTTCCACCAAGTTCTGTTGTTTAAGTTTTGCCAACACCTTTTTGTCACTTAAGAACTTTTAAATCAACTTTTCCCAAAGCATGAGTAATATTTTGTTTTCAGGAACAGGTTTTTTTTTTTTTTTT
>NW_011481791.1:4251-5869 GCF_000754665.1 Bison bison bison | reverse complement strand
CACCTAGAAGAAATAAAAAAGAGTCAATATATAATGAATAATGCAATAAATGAGATCAAAAACACTCTGGAGGGAACCAACAGTAGAATAACGGAGGCAGAGGATAGGATAAATCAGGTAGAAGATAGAATGGTATAAATAAATGAAGTAGAGAGGAAAAAAGAAAAATGAATTAAAAGATATGAGGACAACTTCAGAGACCTCTGGGACAATGTTAAGTGCCCCAACATTCGAATCATAGGAGTCTCAGAAAAAGAAGACAAAAAGAAAGACAATGAGAAAAATACTTGAGGAGATAATAGTTGAAAACTTACCTAAAAGGGGGAAGAAAATAGCCACCCACGTCCAAGAAACCTGGAGAGTCCCAAACAGGATAAACCCAAGGAGAAACACCCCAAGACACATATTAATCAAATTAACAAAGATCAAACACAAAGAACAAATATTAAAAGCAGCAAGGGAAAAAAACAACAAATAACACACAAGGGATTCCAATAAGGATAACAGCTGATCTTTCAATAGAAACTCTACAGACCAGAAGGGAATGGCAGGACATTCTTAAAGTGATGAAAGAAAATAACCTACAGCCCAGATTACTGTACCCAGCAAGGATCTCATTCAAATATGAAGGAGAAATCAAAAGCTTTACAGACAAGCAAAAGCTCAGAGAATTCAGCACCACCAAACCAGCTCTCCAACAAATACTAAAGGATCTTCTCTAGACAGAAAATATAGAGAGGGTGTATAAACTCGAACCCAAAACAATAAAGTAAATGGCAATAGGATCATACTTATCAATAATTACCTTAAACATAAATGGGTTGAATGCCCCAACCAAAAGACAAAGACTGGCTTAATGGATACAAAAACAAGACCCCTATATATGCTGTCTACAAGAGAACCACCTTGAAACAAGGGTCACATACAGACTGAAAGAGAAGGGCTGGAGAAAGATACTCCATGCAAATAGAGACCAAAAGAAAGCAGGAGTAGCAATACTCATATCAGATAAAATAGACTTTAAAATAAAGGGTATGAAAAGAGAAAAGAAGGACACTACATAATGATCAAAGGATCAAGCCAAGAAGAAGATATAACAATTATAAATATATATGCACCCAACATAGGAGCACTGCAATATCTAAGACAAATGCTAACAAGTATGAAAGGGGAAATTAACAATAACACAATAACCCTACTCACACCTATGGATAGATCAACTAAACAGAAAATTAACAAGGAAACACGAACTTTAAATGATACAATAGACCAGTTAGACCTAATTGATATCTATAGGACATTTCACCCCAAAACAATGAATTTCACCTTTTTCTCAAGTGCACATGGAACCTTCTTCAGGATAGATCACATCTTGGGCCATAAATCTAGCCTTGGTAAATTCAAAAAAACTGAAATCATTCCAAGCATCTTTTCTGACCACAATGCAGTAAGGTTAGGTATCAATTACAAGAGAAAAACTATTAAAAATTCCAACATATGGAGGCTGAACAACATGCTGCTGAATAACCAACAAATCACAGAAGAAATAAAAATGTGAATAGAAATGAATGAAAATGAAAGCACAACAACCCAAAACCTATGGGACACTGTAAAAGCC
>NW_011481791.1:1747-3164 GCF_000754665.1 Bison bison bison | reverse complement strand
TTTCCAAAACTGAACCAGCAAGAAATAGAAAATCTTAACAGACCCATCACAAGCACAGAAATTGAAACTGTAATCAGACATCTTCCAGCCACAAAAGCCCAGGTCCAGATGGCTTCACTGCTGAATTCTACCAAAAACTTATAGAAGAGCTAACACCTATCCTACTCAAACTCTTCCAGAAAATTGCAGAGGAAGGTAAACTTCCAAACTCATTCTATGAGGCCACCATCACCCTAATACCAAAACCAGACAAAGATGCCACAAAAAAAGAAAACTACAGGTCAATATCACTGATGAACATAGATGCAAAAACCCAGAACAAAATTCTAGCAATCAGAATCCAACAACATATTAAAAAGATCATACATCATGACCAAATGGGCTTTACCCCAGGGATGCAAGGATTCTTCAATATCCATAAATCAGTCAATGTAATACACCACATTAACAACTTGAAAGATAAAAACTATATGATTGTCTCAATAGATGTAGAGAAAGCCTTTGACAAAATCCAACATCCACTTATGATGAAAACCCTCCAGAAAGCAGGAATAGAAGGAACTTACTTCAACATAATAAAAGCTGTATAAGACAAACCCACAGCAAACATTATCCTCAATGGTGAAAAATTGAAAGCATTTCCCCTAAAGTCAGGAACAAGACAAGGGTGCTCACTCTCACCACTACTATTCAACATGTGGTGGAAGTTTTGGCCACAGCAATCAGAGCAGAAAAAGAAATAAAAGAAATCCAAATTGGAAAAGAAGAAGTAAAACTCTCACTGTTTGCAGATGACATGATCCTCCACATAGAACACCCTAAGGACTTCACCAGAAAAATTGATGCTTTTGAACTGTGGTGTTGGAGAAGACTCTTGAGAGTCCCTTGGACTACAAGGAGATCCAACCAGTCCATTCTGAAGGGGATCAGCCCTGGGATTTCTTTGGAAGGAATGATACTAAAGCTGAAACTCCAATACTTTGGCCACCTCATGCGAAGAGTTGACTCATTGGAAAAGACTCTGATGCTGGGAGGGATTGGGGGCAGGAGGAGAAGGGGACGACAGAGGATGAGATGGCTGGATGGCATCACTGACTCGATGGATGTGAGTCTGAGTGAACTGCGGGAGTTGGTGTTGGACAGGGAGGCCTGGCATGCTGCAATTCATGGGGTCGCGAAGAGTCGGACATGACCGAGCGACTGATCTGATCTGAATCAATGAATATAGTAAAGTTGAAGGATATAAAATCAACACACAGAAATCCCTTGCATTCTATACACTAATAATGAGAAAACAGAAAGAGAAATTAAGGAAACAATTCCATTCATCATTGCAACGAAAAGAATAAAATACTTAGGATTATATCTACCTAAAGAAACTAAAGACCTATATATAGAAAACTATAAAACACTGATG
>NW_011481791.1:833-1647 GCF_000754665.1 Bison bison bison | reverse complement strand
TGCAGCTCAATTCCAGAAAAATAAATGACCCAATCAAAAAATGGGCTAAAGAACTAAACAGACATTTCTTCAAAGCAGACATACAGATGGCTAACAAACACATGAAAAGATGCTCAACATCTCTCATTATCAGAGAAATGCAAATCAAAACCACAATGAGGTACCATTTCACACCAGTCAGAATGGCTGCTATCCAAAAGTCTACAAGAATAAATGCTGGAGAGGACGTGGAGAAAAGGGAATCCTCTTACACTTTTGGTGGGAATGCAAACTAGGACAGCCACTATGGAGAACAGTGTGGAGATTCCTTAAAAAACCAAAATAGAACTGCCATATAACCCAGCAATCCCACTACTGGGCATACACAACCAGAATTGAAAGAGACACGGGTACTCCAATGTTCATCACAGCACTGTTTATAATAGAGAGGACATGGAAGCAACCTAGATGTCCATCAGCAGATGAATGGATAAGAAAGCTGTGGTACATATACACAATGAAATATTACTCAGCCATTAAAAAGAGTACATTTGAATCAGTTCTACTGAGGTGGATGAAACTGGAGCCTATTATACAGAGTGAAGTAGGCCAGAAAGAAAAACACCAATACAGTATACTAACGCACATATATGGAATTTAGAAAGATGGCAATGATAACCCTGTATGTGAGACAGCGAAACAGACACAGATGTATAGAACAGTGTTTTGGACTCTGTGGGAGAGGGTGAGGGTGGGATGATTGGGAGAATGGCATTGAAATATGTATATTATCATATGTGAAGCTAATTGCCAGTCCAGGTTCGATGCATGATAC
>NW_011481791.1:0-733 GCF_000754665.1 Bison bison bison | reverse complement strand
GTCGCGAAGAGTCGGACATGACTGAGCGACTGATCTGATCTGAATCAATGAATATAGTAAAGTTGAAGGATATAAAATCAACACACAGAAATCCCTTGCATTCTATACACTAATAATGAGAAAACAGAAAGAGAAATTAAGGAAACAATTCCATTCATCATTGCAACGAAAGAATAAAATACTTAGGATTATATCTACCTAAAGAAACTAAAGACCTATATATAGAAAACTATAAAACACTGATGAAAGAAGTCAAAGAGGACACAAATAGATGGAGAAATACACCATGTTCGTGGACTGGAAGAATCAATATAGTGAAAATGAGTGTACTACCCAAAGCAATCTATAGATTCAACACAATCCCTATCAAGCTACCAATTGTATTCTTCACACAACTAGAACAAATAATTTCACAATTTGTATGGAAATACAAAAAACCTCGAATAGCCAAAGCAATCTTGAGAAAGAAGAATGGAACTGGAGGAATCAACCTGCCTGACTTCAGGCTGTACTACAAAGCCACAGTCATCAAGACAGTATGGTACTGGCACAAAAACACACATACAGATCAATGGAACAAAATAGAAAGCCCAGAGATAAATGCACACACCTATGGACACCTTATCTTTGACAAAGGAGGCAAGAATATACAATGGAGAAAAGACAATCTCTCTAACAAGTGGTGCTGAGAAAACTGGTCAACCACTTGTAAAAGAATGAAACTAGAACACTT
>NW_011481790.1:29020-29686 GCF_000754665.1 Bison bison bison | reverse complement strand
ACATATATAAACTACTATGGTGGCTCAGATGATAAAGAATCCACCTGCAATGAGGGAGACCTGGGTTCGATCCCTGGGTTGGGATGATCCCCTAGAGGAGGGCATGGCAACCCACTCCAGTATTCTTCCCTGGAAAATCCCCATGGACAAAGAAGCCTGGCGGACTATAGTCCATGGGATCACAAAGGGTCGGACACGACTAAACGACAAAGCAGAGCACAGTACAGCATATATGAAATAGATAACCAACAAGGGCATAATATATAGTACAGGGAACAATACTGAATATCTAGTAACAACCTATAATGGAAAAGAATCTTAAAAAAGATAGGTTTATACAAATATGTATAACTGAATCACTTTGTTGTACATCTAAAACTAATACAACATCATGTATCAACTACACTTTTGGGAGAGAGTTGATATAGGTACATGTATGGCTGAGTCCCTTCGCTCTTCACCTGAAACTTTCACAACATTGTTTGTTAATTGGCTATACCCAATACAAATAAGTTTTTAAAAAATGTAATAAAGGAAAAAACCTTGTGTTTATAAGCTGGTAAGCCAACCATGGGAAAAAACCCAAATATTAAATTAATGGGAAAAAAAGCTTTTGGAAGGATGAGGGAAGAATTAGGAGGCAGAATTTGGATTAAATTGAAATTA
>NW_011481790.1:23627-25790 GCF_000754665.1 Bison bison bison | reverse complement strand
TTTGTTCCCTCCCACTAAATATTCTGGGTATATTTAACCAATTATCCACTAAGTGAACAGCTAACCATGCATGCCAATTAGAAATTGACTGAATCGGTTCATGAATCTTCTAGCATAAATCCAAAATGCTACCTTCTCAGAGAGAAAAATCAAGGGATTACAGAGGGGAAATGGTTGAGGAGGGAACCAAACAGAAAAGTTATTGGCTGGCAGCTTCTATAACTCCCTAATTTTTGAAATGCCCTTTATTCCTTCCTTATTGCATGAAAAGAAGTAGATTTAGTTCACAGCTTGAGGCAGCCTGTGAGATAAATGTGCTCCCTGTGTGAATGGACTGCTTGAGCCCACATTATCCCATAGAAGACTGTGACTAGGCTGAGCTTCGTGGGCTGGAAGTATTCTAGAAAGGGCCCCAAGAGAGGGACCATGGGAGCTCTACTACCTCCTTGCTTGTAAGTGTTTTTCCTCAAAAAAGTATTTTCACTAGTGGTGTGCATACATGTATGTGTGTGTGTGTGTGTGTCTCTGTGTGTTTACCTCTTCTCTGAATGCTGACTTGCGACCACAAGGGGCACACTTCACTTGTCTCAGGGTTCTGTGTTTTTGGAAGGGGCAGAATCCACAGAGCTGGGTGGGTAATGTTGGGTCTCTGGGAGAATTAAACTGAAGAAGTTCCTGCTCCATTGAAGTCCCCAGTGGAGGACCACACATAAGACCTAGGGAAATGCACTCACACCAAGAGAAAGGAGAAGGAGCAAATAATCTCAATATGAACATGTGTTGCTAAAACCAACTCACATTAAAGACAGGCTATGCCAAAAAGGGGTCCACCCTTAGTGCACAAGATCACTGCATTCCGAAGTGCACAAAAATCCAGAGCATGTGTGGAACCTCGGAGCTCTCATTGGGTGCCCAAAGCTGGGAGTTTGGGAGTTTTGTACTGGTACGGACCCTGCCTCAGAATCTTGGTGCGCCCAGAACTCTGCATCACGGCTTTCCTTTTCTTAGAGAGCAGCTCATAGCACAATCAGTTACGGTGGATTCAAGGTGTAGTGGTTCAATGAGGAAAACTATGAATTAGAAGCATTATTCCACTTAAGAAAGCAATGCAGGAAGAATGACCTGCACTTTGTTCATCTAGGGAACAAGGGAGAAGAACACGTGACAAATCTCAGGGATGACTGTTTAACCCCTTGCCTACTGCTTATACCGATGTTCCTACCAGGATGTGGGGAAACCCACAAGGGAAGTCTCCCAGGGGATGCTCTGGGTATGTACACTGTGCTGAGACATGAGAGAGATTAATATAGTCTTTTTCTAAACCGTATCTCTCACCAGCAGTGGATAAGATGGTGCTGAGCTCTTCAACATGGATGGACCTTAGAGATGAATATACTAAGCAACTCAGATAAAGATAAGTACCATATGATATCACGTACATGTGGAATATAAAATAAGATATGAATAACCTTATCTATGAAACAGAAAGAGACTCACAAACATAGAAAACACACTTATGGTAACCAAAGGGGGAGGAGTAAGTTAGGAGTTTGGGATTAACATATACACAGCACTATATATAAAACACATAAAGCACCGGGAACTATATTCAATAACCCGACATAAGCCATAAAGAAAAACAATCAGAAAAATATATTGAATATATGTATATAACTGAATCACTTTGATGTACACCTGAAATTAACACAATATTTTAAATCAACCATATGACAATTAAAAAAGGAAAACAAGAAAAATAAGATGGATAAGATGGTGCTGAGCTCTTACACTTAAAAGAGGGAGTCAGGTATCACAGTATAGGATGAACTGAGGCAGCACAGTGTGGTAAAGGAGATCAGGCTTCCGGGATGAAAAGACTTGCTTCAAATCTCAATTAGGGCATTATTATCTGAATGATGCTGAAAAAGTTATTTCCCATATCTACACACCAGTATCCCCATCGTGTCCTTCAAGACTTATACCTACCTCATGGGTTGGGAAGATTAGTAAAAATGAATCTGAAGTGCCTGGCACAGAAAAGATGCTAAAAAATTTGAGAGCTGAGCATCTAACCAAAGCACAGTACAGAATGTCATGCACAGAGCAGTCCACACAAATTCCGGAGACCTCCTTCTCTGTGCTTCCAGAGAGAAGTGGACCACT
>NW_011481790.1:22938-23527 GCF_000754665.1 Bison bison bison | reverse complement strand
ACCACTTTATACAATTTCATTCATTGTGAAATTCACATAGAATAATCTCTTGACAGCGACCCAACCTAGTTGGGTGAGACTTCTCTTCATGTGCCTTTAAGTCAGTCCTCACTAGGTCATGAAGGTTGTGTCATTCAGGGATTTAAGGTCAGCAGGTGTTTTGTGAGCAAAGGTTTTAAGGTAGAAGGTCAACTGGCCTGAGGTGATTAAGAACTGGCCTGTAGCTGAATACTGCACACCAGCACAGTGAGTCAATCGCAGTTCTTACATTGTAGATTGTACAGCATTTCAACAGTCATATATGATGAGAATCTGCCCTGTAAACATGCTGAAGTTCACCCTCACCGTTTACCTTTTCTCTGAAGAACAAGCTACCTTTTGATTCCATCATTTTTCTCACAGCAGACCAATGGTCCGCCCACACGGGTGGACCTTAGTATACCTGGCAATGCGTCTCCATAAGATGATACTGGGGGGAATGGAGAACAGAAGGGGAGCTTTTTCTAGGGCCGGTCTCATTATGAGACACACTCTCCTGTGCTGGAGAGACCACAGTCTTTGGAGTGAGACAAGCTGCAGTGGAGCATTG
>NW_011481790.1:22131-22514 GCF_000754665.1 Bison bison bison | reverse complement strand
TTTAATGAACTGAGAAAAAAATTAAGCAATAGAATCTGCTTTTTAATTATTAGAAATGACCTTTCCTCATTTATGCTATTATAGGTGATGAGCATCCTCTGGCATAATGAAAGAAGATGAGGCAAGTGACCAGTTTCTGTTATTTATTAAGGGAACCTTCTATTGCACTCAGATGGAATGTAGTTTTCATAATCACTCCACTCTGCCTTTGCGTGTCCTGGACAGGTCATCACCTCCTTGATGGTGAGGGTCATTTCACTTCCTCCTTCTGAGTGCCCCATTCCACCTAACTCTGCTGCTGCTGCTAAGTCGCTTCAGTCGTGTCCGACTCTGTGTGACTCCATAGACGGCAGCCCACCAGCCTCCCCCGTCCCTGGGATTCT
>NW_011481790.1:21427-21967 GCF_000754665.1 Bison bison bison | reverse complement strand
GCATGTACATGTTAACTCAGTGAAACTGGGCTCTCTTTGCCTTCCTCCGTGGAGATCCGGTTTTCCAGACAATGTATACGAGTTGCTTCCAAAGCTGGATATGCTTGAAGGTTGACCTGGAGCTGTTCTGAAAATATACATCTTAAAATAGCCAGGGCTTCTAAGTAGCAATAGGCTAGCACATGAGTGGAAGTGAACATGTGATTTTGATGTGTTGGAGTGAGTGTGGATATTGGCTGCGAAGCAAGACAAGGGTAAGTGTTTGATAAAATGCAGGATGTAATATCTCTTGTTCCACACTTTCCCATGGGCATTATCTAAGCTGCATATCAAGCACACAGAGAAATACTGTAGCGTATAACAAATGAATACCTGAATGAATGTAACTTAGAGTGCTAGGAATGATTGATAAACACAGGTAACACTGAAAGTCTCCCAATCATGGCAAAGTCATTCTTCACGTACATGCTGCTGTAATAACATTATGCTGAGGGAGCTGGCGATGATGTTTAGATAATAAAAGGGTAATGCCCCAGTGAT
>NW_011481790.1:21071-21327 GCF_000754665.1 Bison bison bison | reverse complement strand
TGTGTGTGTGTGTAGTGGGAAGGACAGATGCCTTACATGGCCACAAGCTCTAAAGGTCATATAAGTGCTGCCTGTCCAGCGTGCCCTCTAATCACAGGGCACCTCCTCAACAGGCTCATGCAACTAGCATGATAAGAATTGTGAATTGACAGCTGACATCATACAAATGACCTATGCCAAGGTAATTCTGTTCTGAGGCAGCGAGTCCAACCCTGCTAGTACATTAGAATCACCTAGGAACTTTTCAAATTAAAAT
>NW_011481790.1:19964-20409 GCF_000754665.1 Bison bison bison | reverse complement strand
AGGAAAGTGATTCAGTTTTACAAATATATATGTATGTATATATATGTATATGTATGTATGTATACATACATATATATGTAAATGTGTGCATGTGTGTATGTATGTATGTATATACATGGGCTTCCCAGGTGACTCAGTGATAAAGAGTCTGCCTGCCAATGCAGGAGATGCAGATTCCATCCCTGGGTCCGGAAGATCCCCTGGATGAGGAAATGGCAACCTACTCTAGTATTCTTGCCTGGAAAATTCCATGGACAGAGGAATCTGGCAGGCTACAGTCCATGGGCAGCAAAGAAGTGGACACAACTGAGTGATTAAGTATGCACGTATGCATGTATACACACACACCTATATACACATATACTTTTTCATATTCTTTCCATTATGATTTATTGCAAGATATTTAATATAGTTCCTTGTGCTATACAGTAAGATCTTGATTTTT
>NW_011481790.1:19182-19864 GCF_000754665.1 Bison bison bison | reverse complement strand
ATTTTTATCCATCCTATATATAATAGTTTGCAGCTACAAATCCCAAAGTCCTAAGTTATCCCACCCCATCCTTCCCCTTTAGTACCCTTAAGTTTGTTTTCTATGTCTATGGGTCCGTTTCTGTTTTGTACATACATTCACGTGCATCATAATTTAGATTCCACATATAAGTGATATCATACGATATTTGTCTGTTTCTGACTTCCTTCACTTAGGATGATAATCTCTAGGCGCATCTATGCTGCTGCAAATGGCACATTTTCATTCCTTTTTATGGCTGAGTAGTATTCTATTGTATACATATATACCACATCTTCTTTATCCAGCCCTTGTAAGTTGCATTGTTTGCAAATAATTTCTCCCAGCCTTTAGGTTACATTTTTACTTTGTTTATGGTTTCCTTTGCTATGCAAAGGCTTCTAAGTTTGATTGCTGCTGCTGCTAAGTCGCTTCAGTCGTGTCCAACTCTGTGCAACCCCATAGACGGCAGCCCACCAGGCTCCCCCATCCCTGGGATTCTCCAGGCAAGAACACTGGAGTGGGTTGCCATTTCAATTAGGTTCCGTTTATTTTTGCTTTTATATCTACTGCCTTGGGAGACTGACCTAAGAAAACATTACTACAATTTATGTCAGAATATTTGGCCTATGTTCCATACTGGGAACTTTGTTGTGTCATGTCT
>NW_011481790.1:18748-19082 GCF_000754665.1 Bison bison bison | reverse complement strand
CACACACACACATCAAGAATCAGCCACAAGAGACCTTGCAGGGTTTTCATTTGGACAAGTTATTGTTTAGTTACTTGATTTTGGTCTGATGTTGGGTTCAGGCATCACTATTATTTAAAAGGTCCTCAGATAATTCAGGCATCACTATTATTTAAAAGGTCCTCAGATAATTCAAGGGTGGAGTCAAGGTTGAGAATCACTGAAATAATCTAAGCAATATTACTGAAAGTAGGGTCCACAGCCTTAGTGCTGACCCATGAACTTGTCATTAGGCACATTTCTGTTTAGTTCAGCTGACACTATTTTTCACAGCAAGATAACAATACTTTCTTTA
>NW_011481790.1:15088-18630 GCF_000754665.1 Bison bison bison | reverse complement strand
AAAAGGGACCGGCATTCATCTTTAAAAGTGTGTTACTTGTCAAAGCTGAGCTTTGATGGGAACACACTGCTTAGTGGAGCCAGCAAGGCATTTCCCAAAGCATACTTTTAGGATGTTACTATGTATTACGAACAAAAATGATTTGGTACCTGAAAGATGCGGTTTACCACTTAACTGCCCAAAGTGAGACAAATTACTCTCCTATGCAGGATGACTCTCTAAGAGAGATATGGAATTCAACAAACACGTATGGGATCACAGAATCTTTCTTTTCACAAAGCCATATGATTAGTAGTTCATAAAACATAATTTGGAAAATAGTGATACAGTTATTATTTAAGAACCTGCAAAAGAGAGTATAGTTAATTCTACATTCTCTTCAACCAGGCAAGCAAGTTATCATTTAAAACAAAAGAGTGAAAATTGGAGCTGACACAGCAGCCCATGTGGTGCATCTCTGCAAAGGCGGACCCCTAGACCTTAGGGTTGGGCTTGACTTGGTAAAACAGCTCAAAGTCATCCAGGCTATGCCTTTCTGGGGATGGTCCACAGTCTACCTACAGTCATACCATGCCAGGTCAGAAATGCAGATTTGCTTCAGTGGTTTATTAACCGACTGTGGAAAGGAAAAACCCAAAAGGTGTTGCTGAGACATCAGAGCACCAGAAGCATGCTGGCAACACAAACCTTGATGGAACAGCTTTGAAGAGGGCAGTGCTGCATGGATGGAGACCTTCCAGATTTTTTTCAAGGATCAGCATCTAGATTTTGACTTTGTTTTAAAATCAAAATCACAACCATTGTTCATCCAGTAGACCTTTCTGGGCACGTTCCCAGGGCAGTGTTCCTTTAAATATAAATACTTAAAGTGGACCATCTGTGTTGGTTTCACAAAGGAGAAATATCTGCTTCCAATGTTAAGTGAGGAAAACTTCAGTCAAGAGAGTCCTGAAGGAGAGATTACTTCTTAGGAACCCTCACCACCGCCTCGACAGGAACACCGAGGCTCGAGGGAGAAGGAAGGCCTGTTGCTTTAAAAAGTGAATCATCAAATCATGAGTGGTTGTTTGTTTCTACCGGAAAAGCCAGCCTGGAGACTGAGTTGAGATGCATGCATCTAATAAGAGAATAATAAATGCCCATCCTGACCTGAAATTGAATTATTGGCTGTTATGTATACTTCCTTGATCAAATTATGAGTTTCCAGAGAGTAGAAACTATCCCCCAAACATGACTTAATGCTGTGCTTGCTGCCATAAGGAGGGGAAATAGGAGAGAAGAGAGACTGTGTTTCAGTGCCATTACTAGCTTCCCAATCTTGTTAGGAGATAACAAGTTGTCTTCTAAGAAATAGCTGACAAGCAACCAAGAGAAATACACTTGATCAGTATATGGGGAAAGGATAATGTTTATTCATTACTAAACAACAAGGCTTTCAAATTTGGGGCTTTTAATTTGATTTTGATATGGACCAATATTTTAACTTTTCTTGTGACTGCAATTAAGCTGCCATTGGCTTCAATGAGCAAAGAAACCTCTCTGAGTTGTTTTGTCATCCTTCACATCATAAATCAAAGGAAAAGTGACCACAAATGAGTTATTTTGAAATTTAAAGATTCAGAATAAAATCTTTTATTGCTTCAGAGTCACATAAACATATGACCCCATGTTCTTCTAATCAAATAGGAATAGCCCTAAATTCTTACATTCAAGGGGACAGATATTGAACCCAATTATACCGTTTCTGCCAGTCAAGACATTTTCCAATATCAAGCATCAGAGGTGATTTAGTTTTATTGAACTATGAATTCAAATAGTATTAGACCCATTCTTCTCAAAAGGCAAATTAGTAGGACTATGAGGAAGACACACAACAGGAGACATCAGAGTTGAAGAAAAGGTGAGGATGAAAATAAAAACAATTCTCTTGACACTTTCCTAAATATTCTTCTACCTCCTTTCTCTCCTACCATTTAGGCAAGACTGATATTTATGGTGACATATTCTCTCTCTGGGATAAGGAAACCAAGGCATTATCAGAGTAACAGACATTGTACTTGTTACAAATATGCCCCCTTAACATTTGGCACATAATTTTGCTTTCTTTTGGTTGGTGAAAGCTGCCATACTTCATCACCGGTCTAGAGCACAGACTCTCTTCTCCTCCAACCAAAGTCACTATGCTTGGATGCCTCTCTGAATAAAAAGGTTACAGATGTCCTAAGGGGAGTGGAATATATATATATATTTATATAACTTAAAAAAAATTCACATGAAATCAGGACTGTAGGAAGGAGGCCAGACATTTGATTAAGATGGTGACAAATCATTGAACTTTGTGATATTTTCCTATGTTGCCTGAACTCCTTCAAATTTGCTATTGTAATCAGATTTTCAATCCCACAAGTATGTGCAGGTAATCTGTGATTTATTTCTCTCTGCAGATTTTCAACATTATCTACTTGTAAGCCTGTATACCTTGATGTGATTCTTCTGAACAATCTTCAAGCATCAGTAACAGACCAGTGACTCGAATTTAGGAAGCAACAACTATACTGGTAATAGATAGGCATTCAGAAGGTACTCTAAATCAGTGATTTTATTGGGGCAGACATGACAATGAAAGAAAAAATGAGGGAAAGAATAAAGCTGTAATGATTATACTTTCTTTTGCCAAAAGGCTCCTGGGACAGTAAAAAAAAGATTTTGGTAAACATCTCAGCTCTCCAAGTGGCTTTCTTATAACAAAGACCATAGCTGGTCCTGGGCCAAAATTAGACTCTCAAACACTTGTGTGTGCTTCTTCAGCCAAATTCCAGTATAAGATTACATCATAAGTGGTTTTTATGGAAATAATCACATCACTGAAAATCACAAGTATTTGGAAACAGACTAAAGCATTTATTTTGGAATCGGCTGTTCAGAAATAGAAACCTGTTTCTGGCAAAGTGTAATCTGTCCTAAGGATATCCTGAAAAGCCAATGAGGTATTTCAGGCCTTCTGTGTATTATTTTACATGAATTCTGAAGGCCTTGGAAATAATGCAAAAATGTCTTTCAAAAGACAGACGGTGGTGAACAATTGCTATCTGTACCAAATCTCAGGTGATTATAAATTATGGAAATAACTTGGCCTTTACAAAAACATCACCAACCAAAAGAAACACCAAGACTTTGTCTATAATAATGCAAAAATAGTTGACAGATTTTATCAATTCAGTAAAGAAGCAGAAAACTAATTCCAGCTTTATCATAATATATATAAACCACTTTGACCTAATTTAATCATTTGTAAGACTTTTCCAACTCTAATTTATATTCTACCACCACCACCATCCCCCACCACTACCCTGGCCAAATTTCAATGAATGTTTCATTCTTTACTTGAGGGCTCCACACACACACAGTCTCATTAGAAGAGGTCACATGAGCAGCTTGGCATTGCACAGATCAATCAGGCTAACCATGCTGCCCACTGCCTTCACCTGCAGTGGAAATGGTGGGCATCCACAGTCAAGGTCAATTAATGTTTCATGCTTTGG
>NW_011481790.1:13358-14767 GCF_000754665.1 Bison bison bison | reverse complement strand
TGCAATGTTTGGGATCACCATTAGCTTCGGAGTCCTTGTTTAAAGGCGATGAAGTAAAATTGTAAATAGTATCACAATGTCATCCCAGAAAACCTCTCATGTGTCTAATACTGTTTATAAATAATTCTTACAAATCAAGAGGGAAGTATTAGCTTCACTATTCCAGAGGACCTGGCAGGACGGCAAGACTAAGGAAAATCTTCAATCTGAAAGAAGACAATGCCCATCATCAAAGCACACAAGAGAAAGGATGACAGCCACGTTTAACACAAGGACAGCCAAAATAAAAAGTATCCAAACCTTGTATAAGAGAGCTCAACTGATACCCATTCTGTAAAGAATTCTTCATATTTGAAAACATTCATAATAGTATTCATGATACATTCCAGATATTTTGAAAACTAATAGATCCTGTCTAAACTATATATAATAAGAGAATGGGTGGGTCTTAAATTTAGTTATTCAACTGTCTTTTTTTGAATCTGAGAATTGTTAAAACAATTTGAGGTAAGTTTCTAACCAAATTCTTGACTGAATTTAACCAACTGCTTCTTAAATGGCTTATTATACTTACTCAAACCAATCTTTGTGTTTCAGGATAATGTACAATTAGAAAAAAAAGTATAGTATCTGTTAATACAGACACACACATTTGTAAGAATATAATTATATAAGAAATAGTGTATTTCTATAATACAGGTACTGTTTTGTGCATGCAAATATATATACGGTACACAAACATCACTGGCTGAAATTTTTTGTTTCAGTGAAGCATAAAATCAAGTTAGTATCTTCTCTACAAAACCACCAAAATTTTGTCTTACTCGTAAAGGGCCACCATTTATATTTCCAGATGAATAACTGTTCACATCAGAACTCCTATGCAAAGTGGACAGCTTGCATACCAAAGTATGAAGTAGAAAACAAATACAAATGCTGTATTCTACAGGTCAAATAGAGTTAAGCATAGAAAATGTACACTCGTCATTTTCTGCCAAAGAACATTTGAAGCTCTGCGTGGAAGGGCAGAAAAGGGGGAGACTTTGAGATATGAAAATCTGCTTCCAAAACTACAGATTGGAGTCAATTGGGAATAATTTCCTCAAACACCAAACTTTGAACAGACCTGTGCAACAGAAAGACAGTTGTACTGGAAACCCCATAATGTTGCCAAAAGGGCAACTTGAAATAGGAACAAGGGCATTTCTAGAAATCATACCAGAAACAGTTATGCAAAAGTGTATACCGACTGCCAAAGGACTGGTTGAATTCTGTCACCTCTGACATCATTCATTGCTAAACTGCATGGATGGCATTTGATCTGGGAGGGAACTCAAGTTGTTATACAATAAGTACTTAATTAGCATACACAGTATACCTCTCCATTGTCATTTTGGAAATCAAAACAT
>NW_011481790.1:13043-13258 GCF_000754665.1 Bison bison bison | reverse complement strand
TACTTGAGCTGCAAAGAAAAACAAACTACTCATCGTTTCCTTGAGGCATGCATTTCACTATGGCAAAGCGCACCAGGCGTGCATGACAGGGGAATCTGGGCCTGCTTCAGCCAACTGAGTAGACCATGAGCATTCTTCGAACACAAGGCAGGAGGCTTTATGGAGTGGAGAGGAGGGAGAAAATTTGGAACCATCGTCTGATGATTTCATTTTGG
>NW_011481790.1:8759-12559 GCF_000754665.1 Bison bison bison | reverse complement strand
CACCAGAGGGCAATGCACAGTCAGAAAGAAAGAGAAAGAAAGAAGAATGAGAGGAAACAAGCAAGACACGCGTCCGTCGTGCACAAACCTTCGGGCTCTGTGTGTTCTTTGTGGTGGACTTGCTTCAGCGGGCAGCAGAAGATTTCGTGACACTTAGCACGAAAGGGGGACTCTTTTTTCTTTAATTCCGCAGATTGGATGGAATCTTGCCGTAACATAATGTATTCCTGTGTGCCAGGGGGGGCGTCATCCAGAACTGTGGTCACCACATAACAAAATGAACTCAAGTTAGAGCTTCAGGAAAGCAGGGAAACGTCTTACATCAACTCTACTCCCGGGGGAGACTATAGAAACAACAGTCCCATGAAAAGTTTCCAAGAAAAGCATTGCATTGCTTGGGGGTTTTCTTTTGAGGGGCTTAGTTTGCTAATATGAATCGTTTACTCAGCTATACATACCTTGATAGCTAGTACTGAGTTGGCCAAAAAGTTCCATCAGATTTTTTCCAGCCAAAGGTGAGAAAAACCCAGATGAACTTTGTGGCCATCACAATATACTGAGCATTTAAGGGTTAGATCGTCGGGATGAGCAATAAAACATGTTAATTCAATAACCATATTGTATCCAAATAAACACTGTGGAAAGCGACATGTTTCAACTTGAGGTACAATATAAATATTTACAGGCGAAAATGGCTAATTTCCACAAAATTTTCAGTGTATTTGTTTACATTTTCTTCCTGGGTCTGCTCCTGGTGAGGGCCTGGCTTTCATGCACTATGTACAGAGTTGGACAAAAGAATTCACTTTGTGTTTCCCAAAGAGAACTGGGGCCATGACAAGTAACCTTCACATATTCGAAATCCCCTAATAAAGTGACCATATTCCAGTCAAGAGCCTAATAATCAACACTGGATCAAAGACCTACCTTGAACTGTAGCACTGCAGGGCCTGATTCACTTTTGGCCTCAGATACGAGGCCCCTCTCAGATTTCTAGGCCCTTTGTGCATTTTCCTAAGGAATACAGTGAATTTCTAGTGTTTGTTCCCTGCTAAAACAAGGTGTCTGCTTTCACCTGGTCCACTGCAACATTGTTTTTCCTGATAACTACCCACCAAAGAGTGTGCAAATTTGATCTGGGTCTGCAGAAACAGGGCATTGACCTCAGAATGGATTTTTTTTTCACACCTTTCCAGTGAGGTCATCCCATTTTACCAGGAGTGAGTCAGTACCCCTAAAGTTATGATTAACAATGGACTGACTCATCCTACTCCCTCAAATGCATAACTCTTAACATGCCTTGAGAAACACTGGGTACCAGCTGCAAACTTCCTATGGGGAGAACAATTCTATGATGCTTGTAAAATATCACCAGCTTATGGCTGAGAGTGGATGGGATCTCATGCTTCCACATTTGGCACAACAGTCTCAGCTCACTGGCTAGGATCTTAACAGACTTTTAAGAACTTTCTTTCACATTGGAATGAAGATGGCATGAAAACCAGCATAACCTGGAAATTAGTATTATGAGTTGAGAACAAGTTCTTGATAGACTGGCTGTGTGTGGAGTTGTTGTCTTCCTTTATAAGTAATTAAATTATGCCAGAAGGTGATGAATATTTTAGTCACTTCTCTATTTTCCTCTAGTGCTCAGCAGTAGTATTCAAAAATATTACATAGACAGACCACCACAGCCTTTTCTGAAAGAGAGTTCCCTTCATCTACTAGGAATGTGACTGCAACTTCTTAGAATCTGGTTGCTGAATGCACATCTTTGGTAGCAACAGCTGCTATTCAGACCATTGACAACCATTTCCTGCCATGAGCAGATAGTTATGATAATATATACATGTATCAAATTCTAGCATCACAGATGAAGGTAAGTTCTAGTTTGACCATACAAAATATTTAAGGAAAACCTCCGAAACTTAGAACTCAAAAACAAAACAAAACAAAACAAAACAAAACAAAACCCCATGATTATACAGAAGCTGAGAAATCCCATTTTCATGCATTGTATATAAGAAACACATTTTAAGATCAGAAGAGAATTGGAGGATTAAAAAGAAAAGAACAACTTTTGGATAATACATAGAGAGCTTATTGTTCAGAAGTACATGATAAACACCAGTAAATTGTTTTCCATTTTCATTTTTCGATACCAAAAATGACATCACAAATGGGCATCTCTGGAGATTAATGGCACAAAAGCCTTTGGCTGACTCTTTAGCCATCAGCTTTAACCAGCTGGTCATTAATTCCCACAAAAAGCCTTGTACTTCCATCATTATTGTTTAATTAGATACAACTAGTATCTGTAACATACAACAAAATTCTAGTGAAAGAGCCCCACTGACTGATATAAGAACCAGACCCCAAATTCATCATCATGGGGAAAGCAGGAAAGTCACAAAAGTGCAACATAATTGCTTTCCACAAAATTCTCTCTCTCCTATTCTTTCCTCAAATTGAATTTAGCAAGTGAAAAAGATGCCAAGATGAGAGCATTTAAGGAGCCATCTGAGTAATGACCGCAGGCAAAGAACATTTCCTTGGAAATTGTGAACATCTGGGAGTTAATGGCTTAGCTTTGCATCCAGGCTGTCTCTACTCAAATGCCCCAAACATAAATCAATTCAGGAAAAACAGAAAAAAATATTAAATCTATTAGCATACCTTGGTGTCATTTTGACACAAGACCTAAAAATATTTTTGACTTTTTAACCAGAAGTGGCAATCTACAGGAAACACCTCATTTCAGTCTATAAAATCTTTGAATGTAAATTCATTTTGATGAAAGATTAAAACTGTTGTATTAATTTATTCCTAGGGCTCCTTCAGGTAGAACAGTGACTGTATGTGCAATTAACAGCAGGAGTGACAGGGAACTTCCCATAAGATCCCAGCACTAAGGCAGGTGAGTACCTTA
The DNA here is from genome assembly GCF_000754665.1 of Bison bison bison. Lineage (NCBI taxonomy): Eukaryota > Metazoa > Chordata > Mammalia > Artiodactyla > Bovidae > Bison > Bison bison. The sequence goes on along the minus strand of NW_011481790.1, from coordinate 9,630 downwards.
ATTCTACTACCTTAAAAAAAGGATGAGGAGACAATGTGTCCAAAGGGCACAAACTAGAAAAGGGAGAGGAGACTTGCAAATAAGTCAGCTCATCGAAACAGGAAAAAAGAATGGAATCTACCTTCCCCTGGCTTAATCCTAGGATTTCTGCTATTTCCCCACTTCTAGTGCATTCCTTCTTGCACACCATTCCAGCCTCTGAAAACCAATCTTGCCTTTGTTCATTGAAACTATTTGTCCACATTTATGCAGTGACTCCTGCTCTTCTTCTCAGTAATGTTTATCCAATCTTGAAGTTTGCATGAAAGACTCCAGTGATTAGGCAGACAATAGATTTACACTAAACCTCTTCCAGTTTCAGAGCTTCAATTTGACTCTTTCAGACAGGTAAGATGGTAAAAGTAGCTCATGGTTGATTTCTGAACTGCAGGACCCAGGTATTGAGAAAGGCCACGAGCCCCATGACAGTAGCAGCCAAGGAGTAGGCCTCTGCCGGGAAATGACACCCACATAGCCAGTGCCCTTGACCTTGATCACATAGGCCACCTACTCAGAATTCCAAAGTCCCACAAGAGTGGTAGAGAGTTGGATGAGAGAAGTGCACACATGCAAATTCACACACCCACAGACATGCAGACACTGACAGGTGGCATACTCAGACACAGGGTGACAATAAGTGACTCTACTGGTGGCAGGATAGTTAAGAGCACAATTTATGGAAGACCTTGTTCCCATTATACAAGGTGTTTATTGACTAACCATTAGGTGGGCAAGCCTACATCCAGGGTTGGTTTCCCAGTAACAGTCCTGGATTGGCAGTAAACCACCCTCATTCTCCTCCAGGCTTCTCAGCAATTCTCAGGGTCAAGGC
>NW_011481790.1:6582-6856 GCF_000754665.1 Bison bison bison | reverse complement strand
TATCCAGTTTTCCTTCAATTTTGTTTCTTCAGGCTGTTTTGCTACTTTCATGGAAGGAAAAAATTCAAAGTCACTATCATGGTGGCCACCCACCTCCAAAATTCTATCACATGTCCATCTTCTTCCACACACTAGATTTACATAGTATCTAAAATATGCCTGAAGACCTTGTATTGTACCTGCTGTTCAATATGACACCCCCATTGGCTCTACTCAAATGCCACCTCTTCTGAGATTTCTTTTTAGCCATGTTAAATAGGTTTGCACTCATCAC
>NW_011481790.1:4263-5973 GCF_000754665.1 Bison bison bison | reverse complement strand
AACTTGAATGGGAGCTCCTAGAAGACCAGAACCATGTCTCTTTTGGTATCATCTTTGCTTTCCTAATGGCCCACCTACAGTGCTTTGCGCATGGTAACTTTGCACGCACAAACTGAGTCCCTTCTAGGGAGAGTCCTGCCTACCTTGAAGGTGTGTACTAAGAAGAAAGGATCAGAAATGGAAAGAGTTCAGCACATTGCATGGTACCTGGCAGGCACCAGAGTGGCTGCAGTGGAAGAAAGACCATATATGACAGAGATGGAGCCCATTGAGCACTGTACCAGGATCCCCACCCTTGAGAAACAGCTAAATTCCTGGGTGACCTTTGGAATGGCACATCACATCTCTGAGTCTCAGTTTTCTCATTTCAAAAGTAAGTGACATGGGGACTTCCCTGGTAGTCCAGTGGTTGGGGTTCCAAATTTCCACTTCAGGGGATGTGGGTTTGATCCGTGCAAGATCCCACATGCCAAAGAGTGTGAAAAAATATTAAAAAAAATAAAACAATAATAAGTGATGTGGACCAGGCCAGGCTTTCTCAACATTAGCACTTTGACATCTGGGGCTGGATAATTCCTTGTTCTAAGAGGCTGTTCTATGCGTTGCAAGATGCATAATAGCATCCCTGACCTCTACCTCAGAGATGCTTAGCATCTAGCAAGGACTCAGATGTTCTATTCAGGGGAGTTTGGTTCAGACCAAATAGTGAGAAAGATGCGCTAGTGAGCACATCAGTCATTCAGGTAAAGAAAGCCCTCAACAAGATGGAAACCACTATAGCTGCACACCAGTGAAGTCCTTACTCGGCTCATGGCAAAGGCCTTCTCTAGTGAGGGATGCCACTGGGCAGCATCGATGGCATTGCACAACGTTAGGGGAGTATGTCCAGGCACGTGCTGAGAATGCATAATAGATGGGGCACAGCGTACCAAAGACCCACCTCAAATGGAGACAAGAAGCAAGAAGAGAAGGTGGGCAACTCTCTGAGGCCTTATCTAAGGTAGCTTTCCTGAAGGTCGGCCTTCTCATCATCAAAGGACCCACATCACCAGGAAATATGGGTTTTCAAGGTGGTGCAGTGTAAAAGAATCAGCCTGAAATGCAGGAGACCTGGGTTTGATCCCTGGGTCGGGAAGATTCCCCTGGAGAAGGGAACGGCTACCCATTCCAGTATTCTTGCCTGGAAAATATCATGGGCAGAGGAGCCTAGTGGGCTAAAGTTCACAGGATTGCAAAGAGTCAGATGTGACTGAGCACACGCACATGTGTACACAACATCAGGGAATATGCAGCCCGTCCCTCAAGACAGAAATGAGTCCTTCATGCAGAAAAGTGGCAGCTCCCTCTAGCAGAACAGATTGTGGCAGAGGTTCTATGCACAGTTGAAATGGCATGGATTTTGTCCCCACCACCATTTAAAGCATGTGAGAAAGAAATGCCTAGACATACACTCGACCTGACCTGAGAACACTGGGTGCTGTAAATTCACCTCAATATACTGTCTGCAGGGCTGGCACCTGCCCATTACTTCCAAGTTTTCTAGCCTGATGTCATCGCATTCTTCTCCCCCATGCACCTGTTCAAGTCCAAGTCAAACTGAAGTATCCATCCTAGTCTCCTGGAAGGTTTGTTAAGACACAGGTTGCTAGGTACCTTCGCCTAGAGTTTGTGATGGAGTTGGTCTGGGGTGGGCATGAACAAGTTCCCAAG
>NW_011481790.1:1925-2084 GCF_000754665.1 Bison bison bison | reverse complement strand
TCAGTTCAGTCGCTCAGTTGTGTCCAACTCTTAGTGACCCCATGGACTGCAGAACACCAGGCTTCTCTGTCCATCACCAACTCCCGGAGCTTGCTCAAACTCATGTCCTTCGATTTGGTCATGCCATCCAACCATTCATCCTCTGTCGTCCCCTTCTCC
>NW_011481790.1:0-410 GCF_000754665.1 Bison bison bison | reverse complement strand
CTCCGGGAGTTGGTGATGGACAGGGAGGCCTGGCGTGCTGTGATTCATGGGGTCGCAAAGAGTTGGACACGACTGAGCTACTGATCTGACCTGATCTGATCTGATACATGACCCAACTAAATCAACATAGAACTCCTAACAAGGTTGTTTTAAGAAGTAAAAGAGATGCTTAGGTGAAACTGTCCAGCACAATGCCTCGCCCTTGATATGTACTCCATATGTATTAAGTACTCCCTGAACATTAACTGAGGCTGAATCCAATTTAACGTGAAGCTGTCTTTCCCAAGGGGGGGGAAAAAAAAAACAAAAAAAACAGCCATCTATTTTCTAGCTGGACAGACAAAGCTTTCACATGACCCTCATGTTAATTTTATAACCAAAGTAGGGAGAATGACTCGTAGGAAAAAAAG
>NW_011481789.1:13712-15543 GCF_000754665.1 Bison bison bison | reverse complement strand
GTGTTTTGCCTATGTTCTCCTCTAGGAGTTTTATAGTTTCTGGTCTTACGTTGAGATCTTTAATCCATTTTGAGTTTATTTTTGTATATGGCCAACACTTGTTTTTATAGAGACTGTCCTTTCCCCATTGTATATTCTTGGCTCCTTTATCAAAAAGTAATTGATCATATATATGTGAGTTTATTTCTGGGCCCTCTGTTATGTTCCATTGATCTATATGTCTATTTTTATGCCAATACCATACTGTTTTGATTACTATAGCTTTGAAATATAGTGTAAAATCATGGAATACGATGCCTCCAAGTCTGTTCTTCTTTCTCAATATTGCTTTGCCTTTGGGGGTCTTTTATGGTTTCAAAAAAATTTTTATGGTTGTTTGTCCTATTTCTGTGAAAAATTCCACTGAAATTTTGAATGGGATTACATTGAATCTGCATTGGTTCCTCTCTGTAGCTCAGATGGTAAAAAAAATAAAAATAAAAAAATAAATCCCTGCAATTGAGGAGATCCGAGGAGCTTCCTGAGTGGGGAAGATCCCCTGGAAAAGGAAATGGTAACCCACTCCAGTATTCTTGCCTGGAGAATCCCAGGGACGGGGGAGCCTGGTGGGCTGCCGTTTATGGGGTCACACAGAGTCGGATATGACTGAAGTGACTTAGCAGCAGCAGCAGCTTTATTGCTTTGTCAGACAAAGGGGTCACAGTAAGCTAATGCCCTCAAAACTGTGTGTCCCAACCTGGAGGGAGTAGTGAGGAGTTTTGTATTAGTAGTTTAAAGAGTGTGTGATAGATCATAGACATTCTTCTGTGTGGTGAGATAAGTGGGAGTCAGCATCATCAACTTTCTGGTTCCAACTGGTCTGGAGTCTGTGTCCTTAGGGGCAGCATATAGTTAACTTCTCCCAACTGGCAGAGGTTTCAGTGTCTACAAAATAGCTCAAAATATTATGTGTATCCCTTGAGGAGGAATCAGGACTCAGCCCCAAGGCTCTACTATTGTTTTTTGTAACTGCTGCTCTCTTGCCTCCACATCCCTTCCTTCCCTAATTAGCAAATATTTGAAGCTGCACTATATAATTCTGGAAATGTCATGGAGACTTAAGGAAGCCTATTTCCTGTAATCAAAAAATGGCAGACACAGAAAAGCTTTGGTGCCAAAGAGTCCCACAGGGTACTGCTTGGTATCACCATTCGGTAACCTTCAGGAAGTCTTAGAGGGGAAGCCAGTATTAAGATTTGCCTATCAAAGTGCCATGAAACTTTAACAAAATGTTAGAGTACTACAAAACCCATATAATATACGATTTCTTTATTCTGTATGTGATAATTATTAATTAAACGTTATTTAATATGAAGCCATTAAGATTTTTCCTGTTATAGCTTTAGTAAATAATTACATTATGATTTACATACTCTAAATATAAACTGAGTTTAAATACTATAATATTGTTATAATTTAAATATGGGAAATATTGAGCTTAATCTATTAAAAATCATGATGGCTTTTTTGAAATAATGTGTGATTAAAAATTATTAAGATGTGAAAACAATATTTGAATTAGGTGTGTCTTCCAGTTTCAGCTTTGCTACTGAATTGGTATCCTTTGACTCATTTTACTTCTCTACAAAATATACCTTCTTTAAGTTAAAATAATAATCTCTAGTGTCAAACTCCCCAGGGCACTCTGCCATAGATATATGGCAGCTCAATAAATACTTCACAATGTGAATTATGTTACATTTTTTGGAACAAAATCACTAATTCCGTTGTTGGTGTTATCTTCAGGAGGATGGTTAATATTTAATGCTTGGTATTTTTTTATATAAAAGTA
>NW_011481789.1:9582-11238 GCF_000754665.1 Bison bison bison | reverse complement strand
CATTTTCTGAATGTTGAGCTTTAAGCCAACTTTTTCACTCTCCTCTTTCACTTTCATCAAGAGGCTTTCTATATTGTTAATATTTACAGTTTGCTGCATGTAAGATGAGGATCCTGTCCGTACATCTTTCTAGAAATCCAATTCCTTCTCAGCTCCTTGTCTCTGGGAGATAAATAACTCAAACAAGATTATGTAGCACTTCATCAGAATAAGCACCAATTCACATACAGTGAACTTTAAATCCATGCAGAGCCAATAACCATTTCTCAAAAGGAAACATGGTTTTCTGCCTACACAGTATTGGAAAAACCACAGCATTTCAAATCTGTTTCCAAAGAGGGCGTTGACTTTGCATATGTGAAATTAAAAGATCCTTTCAGATGTTTATAGATTTTTTATTTTTTCCAAACAATGAAATAATCAACCTTCAATTCCTGTGACTCAGAACTCCTTGAAACTTTAAAATGGCAGCTCTTCATCTTTTAATTAAAAAGGTTTAAGAAAACACTACTACTACAACCTTATAGCAGCATTTCATATCTTGGTCAGAGAGAGATATTTTCCCAGTTTGTTGTGATCTAAAATAAATTTTGGCTACACACTTAGGTCTAAAATGTGTGCCTTTTAATGCAACAGAAGCTATAGATTTTTTTTAACTGCCAAAGATAAAGAATTGAGTGGTTTCAGTGTTTATTTGCATGAGAACTTGTGCATTTACCACTGTAAGCTACCCATGATCCCTTTGTCCCAACTATACCCTCTGATGGTGGGCCCAGGTATTTGAAGATAATGTGCAGTTGGATATACTGGAACCCAAGAGTTAGAATCCTTCTGGATTGCTGTCTGTTTGTACCAACACCTCTTATGAGACACCTTTATACACTATTATTTTAAAACTCTTTCTCTTGAATAACCTCTACAAAGTACAACATAAGAGGAAATTGCAGTAACCACAGATGCCCAGGAGGGCACATACATGACTTAGATTCACTGTTATTCAGTTCCCTGATAGTATAAGTTCGGAACTAGTATTTGAGATTTCTCTGATTAATTACTCTTAATAAAGTTAGAGATTTCTAAAAACTGTAGATAAAGATTTAAAAGGCTTTCTGGAGTCAAGATACATATTACAGCATGAGTCATGTTGCTGGCCAAAATCTTGGCCTTCTCTCCCCACCAAAGCTGAAAGAAAATACGCAGACAGAGTTTGGAGGAAATAGAAATTCCTCCAAATTCTTAGCCAGCAGAGAGGGTAACATAGTAGGCTCATACCTCAAGAACTGTGCCCACCCCCATGAGTAATCTAGGGGCTTATATAAGATGAGGGCTCACAGTCAGGAGTTGGTGATGAGGAACAAAGGTATTAGGGTCTTGATTTCTTCCTGTTGCATTGTTTCAAAGACTGTCATAAAATGATGTCAGTAGTTCAGTAATTGAGTAGGGTAAACACCAGACACAGGATGTGTTTAGCATATAGTCAAAGGAAAAATAGGTGTGAAGTGTAGCTCCTGCAGAGTTAGGGGGCAGAAAAAAAACTAGTTACAGAGATACAGAGTTGGGAGCAGTTAACAGTTAAAAAAAAAAACAAAACAGCCTAGAATTATTCAAGCCTGCTCACTGTTCTCTCTATCTTCTTCATTCTCAGTAAAGGGGGAA
>NW_011481789.1:5596-6412 GCF_000754665.1 Bison bison bison | reverse complement strand
CCTTGACAGCCGTAAGTTTACATTTGTTTTTGTGATTATTTGATGACTGCTTTCCTAACTTCCTGAAGATGGGACGTTCCATTAGGTCCAGAGTGTTTACTTACCACTGTATTCTTAGCATTTAGCACAGTGCCTAGGACATATACTAGGAAATATTTTATATCTATATATATATAGAGATATACACACAATATATCCTTAGACTTCCCCCAGTGACTCAGCAGTAAAGAATCTGCCTGCAATGCAGGGGAAGCAGGTTCAATCCCTGGGTCAGGAAGATCCCCTGGAGGAGGAAATAGCAGCCCACTCCAGTATTCTTGCCTGAGAAATCCCATGGACAGCGGAGCTTGTTGTTGGAAAACAGTTAGGCACAACTTAGCAACTAAACAAAGACAATATATGTCCTATTGCACACATCCAGCTAAGCACACATAAAATGAGGTAAACAGGCTGAAATGAGGTATTGGAAAAATTAGCCTCAAGCCCATATGGCAAAACATTTGTGTCTTTTTCTGGTGGTTTAGGTCATTAAAAGGCAAAACTCATAAGATTTGAGGGTGGGATATTTTATGAGGCATGACTATTGCTGGAACAATGTGATTGAGGGAAGGGAGTAGTAGGAAATAAGCTCAAAGAAGTCAGACTACCATCCAAATGTGATGAGAAACCATTAGAAGAAATAAGACCAAAATCATGTAAGCAAACAAATGAATATAATAAAACAGAATCAGACTCACAGATACAGAGAACAAACTACTGGTTACCAGTGGGGAGAGGGAAGGGAGAAGGAGCAATAGAAGGGTAGGGGATTAAGAG
>NW_011481789.1:4257-5496 GCF_000754665.1 Bison bison bison | reverse complement strand
TTCACTCAGACTCACGTCCATCGAGTCAGTGATGCCATCCAGCCATCTCATCCTCTGTCGTCCCCTTCTCCTCCCTTGCCCCCAATCTCTCCCAGCATCAGAGTCTTTTCCAATGAGTCAACTCTTCGCATGAGGTGGCCAAAGTACTGGCGTTTCAGCTTCAGCATCATTCCCTCCAAAGAAATCCCAGGGCTGACCTCCTTCAGAATGGACTGGTTGGATCTCCTTGCAGTCCAAGGGACTCTCAAGAGTCTTCTCCAACACCACAGTTCAAAAGCATCAATTCTTTGGCACTCAGCCTTCTTCACAGTCCAACTCTCACATCCATACATGACCACAGGAAAAACCATAGCCTTGACAGTGAGGATGGGTGATAGCAATTTTAAATAGGCAGGTCACAAATGGCCTCAGTGAGAAAGCAAGCAAATACCAGAAGGAGGTGAGAAAGCAAGCCATAATATAAATGGAAAAGTCTTCCAGGCAAAGAAAAGGGCAAGTGCAAAAGTCCTGAGATGAGTATGTGCTGAAAATGTTTTAACAGCCAGAATTGGGATTGGGTGAACAAGATTGATAGATGGTTAGGTTAAAGGGAAATGGAGACAACAAGGGCTAAATATGTGACTCTTACAGGCTGTTGTATGGGTATACACTTGACTTTTATTTATAATGAAATAAGAGGCCATTAAACATTTTGAATAGAGATATATCTTTGTCTTACTTTTAAATTAATTATTTGGATAATTAAAATTTCCTGTCTATAAAGGATATTCCTCCAAAACATAAAGGAAGGTATGAAATAATTCAGGAGTGACGGTGCTTGAATCAGGGAAGCCACTTTGGAGGTGGGGAGATGTACTTGGATTCCGGATATATATTAAAGGTGAGGTGTGAGACAGGAAGTGACAACAAATGAATGACATTAATTCTTGTAGCTTGAGGAACTGGAATATTGGTGTTACTGTGTAAGTGCTGGAAAAGGTTCTTGGAAGAGCAGAGCTGGTGGAAATAAGTAGGAGAAAATAAGAGCCATATTTTGGACATAATTGACTTTGTGATTTATATTCAGGGGGACCATGAACAGGTCATTGGCTCTAATAGGACTTCCAAAGAAAGATCCTGTTAGCTGTTATCTACAGATCTCAAATGAATAAGTGCTTCCTCAAAGAAATCCTCCTTACCTTCCCCAAGGAAGCCAGGTACTGCTATCATAGGCCCCTTGACAGCCGTAATTTACGTCTG
>NW_011481789.1:0-388 GCF_000754665.1 Bison bison bison | reverse complement strand
TCCTTCTCCAATGCATGGAAGTGAAAAGTGAAAGTGAAGTCGCTCAGTCGTGCCTGACTCTTCTCGACCCCATGGACTGGAGCCTACCAGATTCCTCCGCCCATGGGATTTTCCAGGCAAGAGTACTGGAGTGGGGTGACATTGCCTTCTCCGGAGGATGGGCCTAGCAGACTCCAAAGGCCAGAAAATGCCCTCAGGCACAAAGCCCCCTACACTTGCTCTCAGAGGCTGTGGGCACAGACAGGAACTGTGTGTCAAGAGGATATATGAGGCATCAACAACATCTGCTACATTTCTAATTAATTTGCATTGTTTCTTTGCTGTTTTTGTCATACGAGTATTTGCCTAATGTTTCCAATAAAATGAACTGTATCAAGACCATTCTATT
>NW_011481788.1:14244-14690 GCF_000754665.1 Bison bison bison | reverse complement strand
TGGCTGGATGGCATTACTGACTCGATGGACGTGAGTCTGGGTGAACTCTGGGAGTTGGTGATGGATAGGGAGGCCTGGCGTGCTGCGATTCATGGGGTCGCAAAGAATTGGACATGACTGAGCGACTGAACTGAACTGAACTGAACGATTCCATTTTGTATATATACCACTTTTTCTTTATCCATTCATCTGTCAATTCACATTTAGGATGTTTTTATGTTTTGCCTATGGTGAATAGTGCTGCTCTGAACATCGAAGTGTATGCATCTTTTGAGATCATGGTTTTGTCTTGGTTTTTGCCCAGGAATTGAATTTCTGGATCATATGACAATTCTAGTATTACTTTTCTGAAGAACTTCTATTCTGTTTTCCATAGTAGCTGCACAAACTTACAAAGCCACCAACAGTGTAGGAGGGTTCCCTTTTATCTACGTCCTCTCCAGCAT
>NW_011481788.1:9623-10098 GCF_000754665.1 Bison bison bison | reverse complement strand
AAACACCCTCTTCCAACAACACAAGAGAAGAGTCTACACACAGACATCACCAGATGGTCAACACCAAAATCAGATTGATTATAGTCTTTGTAGCCAAAGATGGAGAAACACTATACAGTAATCAAAAACAAGACCAGGCGGTGACTATGGCTCAATTCATGAACTCCTTATTACCAAATTGAGACTTAAATTGAAGAAAGTAGGGAAAACTGATAGACCATTCAGGTATGACCTAAATCAAACCCCTTATGATTATTCAGTGGAAGTGAGAAATAGATTTAAGGGACTAGATCTGATAGAGTGCCTGATGAGCTATGGACAGAGGTTCATGACATTGTAGAGGACATAGGGATCAAGACCATCCCCATGGGAAAAAAAAATGCAAAGAAAGCAAAATGGCTATCTAGGGAGGCTTCCCAAATAGCTGTGAAAACAAGAAAGGTGAAAAGCAAAGGAGAAGAGGAAAGATATAAGC
>NW_011481788.1:4840-5883 GCF_000754665.1 Bison bison bison | reverse complement strand
ATTTCTTCATTTGTGTATAAGAATGGAAGAGATTCCTGTGCATTAATTTTATATCCTTTAACTTTTATCAAATTCATTAATTAGCCCTAGTAGTTTTCTGGTGGCATCTTGAGGATTTTCTTGTATAGTAACATGTCATGTCATCTTCAAAGAGTGACAGTTTTAGCTGTTTTCCAAATTGTATTTCTTTTATTTTTTCTTCTCTGATTGCCATAGGTAGAAATCCGAAACTATGCTGCATAAGAGTGGCAAGAGTGGACACACGTGTCTTGTTTCTGATCATAAAACACTCTAAGTTTATCACCACTGAGAATGATGTTTGCTGTTTATGTTTATTGTATATGGCCTTTATTTTGTTGAGGTATGTTTCCTCTATGCCCACTTTCTGGATGGTTTTTATCATAAATGGCATTGAAATTTGTCACAAGTTTTCCTGTATCTATTGAGATGATCAGATGGTTTTTATTTATCAATTCATTAATATTGTGTCACATTGATAAACTTGCAAGTATTGAAGAATCATTGCATCCCTTTGATGAACCCCACTTGATCATGATTCTTTTAATGAATTGTTGGACTCTCCTTGCTAGTATATATATATATATATATTTTTTTTTTCTCGAGTATTTCTGTGTCATGTTCATCAGTGATAGCAATCTGTAACTTTCCTTTGTTGTGATATTTGTCTGGTTTTTCTTGTTGCATAACATGGGCTTTAGGCACACAGGCTTCAGTAGTTGCAGCTCTCAGGCTCTATATCAAGGGCTCAGCTGTGGTGTATTGACTTAGTTGCACCACAACTAAAGAACTATTGCATACTTTTAAAATTCTCTATCTTTATAGGCTATTATAAGATCTTGAATACAATCCTTGTGATATACAGAAAATCATTGTTGTTTCTTTTATATATGGTAGTGGGTATCTATTAATCTCATAGTTACAATTTATACCTCTCCCACTTTTCCCTTGTTACCAATGTTTGTTTCTTTCATCAGTGACTATTTCTGTTTTATAAATTGGTTTGTTTATACGGTTTTTTTATT
>NW_011481788.1:0-435 GCF_000754665.1 Bison bison bison | reverse complement strand
CTCCATTGTATCATTCCCATGATGTTTCCTGAATTGACCCTTCTACACTCATTATTATGACTTGTACATTTATCTTTATCTCTGAAGATGGCCTATGGTCATAATTCTATCCATGATTCATAATTCTTTCTATACCTCCATCACATTTATTTATCCATTCCTCTGTCCAGTATACTATCTTTACTTTCATCTCTTTGATGCTCCAAATGGTACCATAGGACCCAGTTTGGGCTGTGTGGTATTTGAAATCTATTCATTTCTGAAATATTCCAGGAGAGGATATGATTTTTCATAGTCTCTATTTATTTATCTCTTATAGGAGTACACTTTTCTTGTCATGCTCATAGTGCCACTTATCAGGTATATCTCACCAGTACACTAAAGTGTCTACTGTACTAATGTTACTCTACCATTGATGCCATGTCCACGTTTTGA
>NW_011481787.1:15328-16044 GCF_000754665.1 Bison bison bison | reverse complement strand
GGTCAGGAAGATCCCCTGGAGAAGGAAATGGCAACCACTCCAGTATTCTTGCCTGGAGAATCCCATGGACAGAGGAACCTGGCAGGCTGAAGTCCACGGGGTCACAAAGAGCTGGACACGGCTGAAGCGACTTAGCATGCACGTAGACCTAGAATGAGACAGGGAGGGACAATGTTGAATTTTCACTAACTTCATATTGAATAGATGAATGTAGGCAGTAAACCACAGTTTGTCAGTAACAGACATCACAGAGATTTAAATTTCACATGCCGGTTGTTGCAGGCATCTCAAAAGTTCATTTATGCTTGTTACCACTTCCGAATCCCAATAGTTATTGGAACTACCATTAGGTGTGGTTGTCTACTGCATAAATCAAGAATTCATGTTACTGTACCACATTTTTTTCAATATTTTGATAACTGTGTTTTACTATGATGAGTTTCCTTTGTGAGTCTGTGTATTTTATTTTGTGTGTTTAAAAATAATATTCAGAAAAGTGATCTATAGGCTTCACCAGACTAACAAAAGAGTCCATGGCCACCCAAAGATGAAAACTTAGTGAGCCTTATAGAAATCTAATCATGCTAAGCCCTTAGCCTATCAATAACTTGACTCTAGTTGCATTAAGAGAAGGAAGTGATTTTTCTATAAATTTATTTGTTTTTAATGTTTCATTTTTTATTGTTGCTGTCCTTTGCATCTATGTTTAACTTCCT
>NW_011481787.1:14158-14947 GCF_000754665.1 Bison bison bison | reverse complement strand
GGCTTCCCCGTCCCTGGGATTCTCTAGGCAAGAACACTGGAGTGGGTTGCCATTTCCTTCTCCAGTGCAAGTGGAGTGAAAGTGAAGTTGCTCAGTCGTGTCCGACTCTAGCGACCCCATGGACTGCAGCCCAACAGGCTCCTCTGTCCATGGGATTTTCCAGGCAAGAGTATTGGCTATTGTGAATAATGCTCTATGAACATGAGTGTTCAAATATCTCCTTGAGAGCCTGCTTTCAATTCTTTTGGCTATATACCAAGAAGTAGAATTGTTGGGTTATATGGTAATTCCATTTTTAAAATTGTTGTGCAATTGTCATACTGTTTTCCATAGCAGCTACACCATTTTACATTTCCACCAACAGTGTACATGAGTTTCAATTTTTCCACATCCTCACCAACACTACTTTATTGTCTATTTTTTTAGTAGCCATCTTAATGAAATGAGATGATATCTCATTGTGGTTTTGATTTGTATTTCCATAATGACTAGTGAACTTCAGCATTTTTCGTGTACTGATTGGCCATTTGTCTTGACTTCTTTTAGACTGATTATCATTCCACTTGCCTTCTGTTAGTTTAGGTTGCTATACATCCTGTTTCCCTTCTTCTAGTGATTATGCTAGAAATTACAACACAAATCCTGGATCTTGGAGGTTATCAAGGTAGCTAAAACATGTAACAGTGTATGATACCCACAGAGATGCCTAAGACAGTCAAATCTGTTCAACAGTTACAGAGCAATTACAAAGTATAAGATTTTGGCTGTTCTTGTGACACTACAAGAATG
>NW_011481787.1:8046-11655 GCF_000754665.1 Bison bison bison | reverse complement strand
CTGTCAAAATCCTACTTTTCCTCCAAGATTCAATTTAAGTCTCACCTTCTGCAAGAAACCTTTCTAGGTTGCCCATAAACCTTTCTAGGTTGTAGTAAAGAATGGTTCCCATATAATGACATTTGAACCCTGATTGTATCATTCTCACCCTCTGGGATATATCCATTATTTATGGTATCAATCTTCCCCTCTAGACTATGAGTTTCTGGAAGGCAGGAAGTTTATTTTTATGTTTTAATATGACTTAAAATTAAGTATATTTAAAGTGCTTAAAATAGTTTTTGGTTCTTAAAGACTCAACAAATGCTACCTATTTTTTCTCCCAAATCATGGACTGAAGATACATGACCTCTCTGAGCCTCAGTTTCTTCATATGTAAAATGGAGATAATAAAATTATCTACTTCTCAGGGTCGTGAGAGTATTAAATGAAATAATGCACATTAGGTGCTGAACAGAGTGCTTGTTGACAATAAATGCTCCATACAAGGCATCAATGACCATACCCACATTATTTTCATCACTTCCATATTTTTCATCCTCCAGCACAGGGATTCCACATGATGTGTGCTCAGTCTATGTGTGTTGAATCAAGTTATCTTTTTCACTCCTGTTGGTTCTTATACAGATCCAGTATAGTAATTGTAAAGCCACAGAAATTCATCTTTGACAAACCAGTCATGTTCTTGGATTTCTGAAGGCTTTGAGCCAACTGATTAAGAATCTTAGTTTTCATTTTATTCTAGAAATGACAGGCTTCCATAACCTTACACACTCATGCACACCCTGGAACATCAGAAGCTCCTTTCCTAATTTAGAACAAGGGCACTGGTGGTTTCTCTCCCAGTTAACATTCACTTGCTACTAGGAGAATGTTGAAACCAAACTTCTGTGCACTTCAATTGAATGTTACAAATATATTTCTTGTGAGTCATCTCCCTGTGCTTGGCACGTTGCTAAAGGCTGTTTTCAAGAAGCTTACTGTGTAGTAGGCAGAGGGCCTACTGTGTGGTAAGTTGCTAACCACACAAACAGCAAATGAAACCAGGAACAGCATCACCAAAGGCATGGACATGTGAAATTGCATGGTGGGTTGAGGGAATGGAGAGTAGACTAAGGTGGTTGAACCACGGTTTCCCATTCTTCAGTCATTTGCATCCCACCTTCTGGTTCTTTCCACAGCTAAGTACCACCTATACTATTATTACTTAACATTTTCCCCAAACTGACTCACTCCTATAACCTAAATTAATATATTTTAATAGGAAACTTTATACCACTACCATGAACTCACTTTGATTCAGTACATATTAAAATAACTTTCCATCTATGAACCACTTCAGATCACCCCATGTCCCTACAGTGGTTTGGGGACCACATGCTAGATCATATGGGGTATGAGTGCTGGTGCTGAGAGATGAGGCAGGAAGGTGAGTGGGGCCGGTCCACGGAGGCCTTAAGTGCCTGACTAACATGTTCAGACTTTATCCTGTTAGCAGTAGGACAGTACTGAAGGTTTCATAGGAGGCAGACAACTCTACAACTGTGCTTAGTTAAAAATAAATCTGGCAGCAGCATGGAAAACAGAGTAGGGGGAAGAGATCAGCAGGCAAGAATAGACAAAAGACTGCAGTCTAGACCAGAGGAGATCAAGTTCTGGACCATGGCAGTAGCAATGGAGACAGAGGCAGAAGGATGAATGGGAGAGATTTTCTCTTTTTTTTTTGAAAAGGGAGAGAAGTTGAAGATATCTCCAAAATGTTGAAACTGACGTTTATCCTGAGGCCTGAAATATGAATAAGAACTAGCCAGGCAAAAAGCTGAGGGAAGAGTCTTCCAGGCAAAAGGGACAACATGCACAGAAGCCAGAGGCTGGAGAACAGAATAGGTAGAAGAAATCTACAGTAGAACAGTATGGTGGCATGCAGAGTGCAAGGGGGTGGCCAGGCGCTCCATCACGGAGGACCTTCAGAACCAAGGTTACAAGACTGGACTTGATCCTAAGAGTCACCAGAAGCCATGTGAGTTATTGAATTCTTAAATTACCACCAACCCCATCAGTTCCCATATTTATCATCACTTTTGATCCATTAAGTAATCACTGAGCCACAGAAATGTCTCTTTGACAAGCCAGCCATGCTCTTGGTTATATGCTGTAGAAGGACAGAGATCTGCATTTAGCCTTCTGGTTGCATCATGACTCAAATGGACGCAGGGAACCTATTAGAAGACATTGGCAGTTGGCTTAGAAAGAGAGAGTGGTAACTTGGACCGGTGGTAGCATGGAGGTATGGAACAGAATAATTTGAAAGACGTTTGAAGCACAGAACTGACAGAAATTAATACTTGACTAAAGGAAAGCAATGATTCGAGCTCAGTAGTTAAGAGTACAGTCTCCTGGTCTTAGTGTTGAGATGGAGGCCTTTGGGAGAGCTCAGTCTCTGGAGGAAGAGTGTGAGTTCTCAACTCTGGCTCACCCACCAGCTAGCTGTGTGACCTTAAGTAGTTATTGAACCTCTCTGAACCTGGGTCCCTCGTCCACAAAATGAGAATGCTTATTGTCCTAATGGGGTCTTTATGAAGATTAAATAAAATAAGCATGTACAATACTTAGTTTTACACGATGAGTATACAATAAATGTTGCTATTACTATATGGGAAAGTTAGTAAGAAAGGTGAATCAGAGATGATTTGAAGAAAGGACCCACTTAGATTCATACTGGTATCATCTTTAACCAAAGCTAGTAATCATTAGCAACTTGAGGCTCTACATGTTTATCTTTTTAAAGTCACAACCAAGGTAAAGTCACAACCAAGGTAAAAGGGTCAATTCACCAAGAAGACATAACTATCCCATATGTCTACATACCTAACAATGAAGCTTCAAAGTGAAAAATTCTGAAACTGAGAAAATAAATAAACAAGTTTGATGACTTCTTTGAAAACTACAAACAACCAAAACTCACCCAAAATGAAATAGGTAACCTACAACTACTAATTAAATTAAATTTTAATTTTGGAGCGTTGTAAACTTCTGAACCAGAAAATCTGCAGACCCAGATGGTTTCAGCGGCATATTCTTCCAAACATTTTAAAGATGATATATCACAAATTCTACATCATCTTTTCCAGAAAATAGAAGAGGGAGGAACACTTAATGACTCATTTATGAGGCCAGACCCTGATGCCAAAACCAGACAAAACAATACAAAAAAGAAAACTACAGACCAATATCCCTCATGAATATAGATGCAAAAATCCTCAACAAACTACTAGCAAATCAAATCCAGCAATATATTACAAAGATTAATATACCATGACCAAGTAGGCTTTATTCCAGGACTGTACATGTAAATATTTGAAAAACATATTAACCATATTAACCACCTAAGGGAGAAAAATACACAATTATATCAATTGCTGTAGAAAAAGCACTTGAAAAAAAACTTTTTCTTAATAAAATTTGCTATCTTGGATTTAAGCAAAAAAGAAAGAGAAGGCACTTGACAAACTTTAATCCATGACAAAATCTCTCAGCAAACTAGGAATAGAAGGCAACTTTCTCAACTTGATAAAGAGCATCTATATTAAAAAAAAAAAAAAAAAAAAA
>NW_011481787.1:4910-6076 GCF_000754665.1 Bison bison bison | reverse complement strand
ATAAGAGACTTGTATCCAAATAAAAGAAATTATATCCAGATTGTATAAAGAAACTCACACAAAAAAACAAACAACCCAGTTTAAAAATGAGCCAAATGTTTTAATAGATATTGCACCAAAAAGGATATACAAAAGACAGGTGAACACATAAAAAACTGTTAAGCATGATTAGGTATAAGGGAAATGAAATAAAAATGATGATGAGATACCATGCTACATATCTATTAGAATGGTTTAGCCATCTTCAGTACAAACTAAATTAAGAGCCTGCCTTATGTGAAATTCCTCCTTGATAATCCACTCCAAAACTACTCACTTGAACATGGACAAGATGTTGGAAGCATCTCTTTGTGTCAAGGCCATAATGTCTAAGATAGCGCCACACATACACATGCACAAATGTGTCCTTTATTTTTGCCTCAGACACCCTTGCTTTCTTTCACGGAACTCCTTGTTTCACAAAGTCAAACCCTTCCACGTTTGGCCTGTGTTTCTCCTATCTCTTTAAATCTCCCTTTTGTCACCATAAGTGACACCGATGATACTCAAACAGGTTGGGTCTGGCAAGATTGCCCTCAAAGGACACTTCCGGTCCTCTGAGGTGCCACATCTGCAGTTCTAACAGATTTCACAAGGGGAGTGATGTTTATTGAGATATGACTCTCAGTTCAGTTCAGTAGCTCAGTCATGTCTAACTCTTTGCGACCCCACAGACTGCAGTATGCCAGGCTTCCCTGTCCATCACCAACTCCCAGAGTTTACTCAAACTCATGTCCATTGAGTCTGTGATGCCATCCAACCATCTGATCTTCTGTCGTCCACTTCTCCTCTTGCCTTCAATCTTTCCCAGCATCAGGGTCTTTTCAAATGAGTCAGTTCTTCACATCAGGTGGCCAAAGGATTGGAGTTTCAGCTTCAGCATCAGTCCTTCCAATTGATTTCCTTGAGGATGGACTGGTTGGAACTCCTTGCAGTCCAAGGAACTCTCAAGAGTCTTCTCCAACACCACAATTCAAAAGCATCAATTCTTCAGTGCTCAGCTTTCTTTATAGTCCAACTCTCACATCCATACATGACCACTGGAAAAACCATAGGTTTGACTAGACAGATCTTTGTTGGCAAAGTAATGTCTCTGCTTTTTAATGTGCTGTCTAGATTGATCATAG
>NW_011481787.1:3992-4535 GCF_000754665.1 Bison bison bison | reverse complement strand
GAGGCAGGTCAGGTAGTCTGGTATTCCCATCCTTTAAGAATTTTCCCACAGTTTGTTGTGATCTACACAGTCAAACGCTTTGGCATAGTCAATCAAGCAGAAGTAGATGTTTTTCTAGAACTCTCTTGCTTTTTTGATGATCCAACGGATGTTGGCAATTTGATCTCTGGTTCCTCTGCCTTTTCTAAATCCAGCTTGAACATCTGGAAGTTCACGGTTCACATATTGCTGAAGCCTGGCTTGGAGAATTTTGAGCATGACTTTACTAGTGTGTGAGATGAGTGCAATTGTGTGATAGTTTGAGCATTCTTTGGCATTGCCTTTCTTTGGGATGGGAATGAAAACTCCAGTCCTGTTCCAGTCCTGTGGCCACTGCTGAGTTTTCCAAATTTGCTGGCATATTGAGTGCAACACTTTTACAGCATCATCTTTTAGAATTTGAAATAGCTCAACTGGAATAGACCAGTTCAGTAAACTACTTTTAGGACTGATGGATTACTGAAAATCATTAGATATAAGGCATGAAATTAACCCATCTATACT
>NW_011481787.1:0-540 GCF_000754665.1 Bison bison bison | reverse complement strand
ATCGTCAGGGCATCCTAGGTACTCTGTAGCACCTCTCCAAAATGGTGCCTTCTCTTGGAAATGTGTTAGAAGGGGCTCCCTCTTCACCCTCATTGCTTCTTTCTACTCCCTTACACTGTGCCTTAAGGGTGTTTGGACCTCCAGACACATTATGATGGGTTCTGTTAAAACTTGAAGTTGGAGAAAGAACAGTAAAAGACCTTTATCTTCTGCACATTACCTGGTAGGCTGGGGGTCTGGAGAAGTGGGACTTTAGACTATATCACCCCATGCACCGTAAGGCCCAGAGAAACTACCCAGGGCAAGGAAGGCACTAGACTTGATGCTGTGGGGTTTCCAAAGATGCAGAAGATATGGATATAGCCTCCAAACAGAGCTGGTTTGAAAAGTAGAAGGCAGTTATTGAACAGCTATTGTGTGTCAGGCATAGTACTAAGCATTGAGGATGTAAAAATAAATAAGACTTGGTCCTTGCCTTAAAGGTCTCATGGTCCAATGGAAAACAGACATAGTCATGTATAATTACATAATATATCCAGA
>NW_011481786.1:8423-8881 GCF_000754665.1 Bison bison bison | reverse complement strand
ATCTCTTTTCTCAAATGTATTTCTAACAACAAATCTGGAAGCCAGCATTTGAGGTCTTTTTAAACCCTCTTCAAATTTTAATGACTTATCATGTCACAACACTGATTCCCAAAACCTGTTTGTTAAGTAATTTCCCCATATTGACATGCTACAGAAAAAAATGCTTGTAGTCAAAAATTTCTGAAGCTTTCTTCATAGTTTATTTTGCTCTTGGATTTTAATGATGGATGTTAATACACAAGGGCTCTGAAGATCCTGTGGTACTGAAGTCTGGTTAACTTTATATAACCTAGTTCCCTCAAAATTTGTCTGCAAAATACTCTTCTATTCTTAACAGTAATCGACATCCCAGATTGTGTGTGTTTCTGTGTGGTCAGTCATTCGGTTGTGCCCGACTCTTTGTGACTCCATGGACAATAGCCTGCCAGGCTCCACTGTCCACGGGATTTTCCAGGCAG
>NW_011481786.1:4424-5183 GCF_000754665.1 Bison bison bison | reverse complement strand
GAGTCAGTTCTTTGCATCAAGTGGCCAAAGTATTGGAGCTTCAGCTTCAGCATCAGTCCTTCCAATGAAAATTCAGGACTGATTTCCTTTACGATTGACTGTGTTGTATGTATTGTGTTGACTGTATTGCATGTTCAGCTGTCACCAAGTCTTCTTTATAAACAATCAGGCAACTTCTCAGGTGTGTGCTTTTGGATATTTGTTTATAGCCCTTATATGCATTCCTACATTATAATTTTAAGTTTTGTGGAAATGTTCCTTGATCCTCTATGATATGGATTTCATCACCTCATCAGCTATTGTGTGCTCAGTTGTATCCATCTCTTTCTGACCCCATGACTGTAGCCCACCAGGCTCCTCTGCCCATGGAATTTTCAGCTGTAACTCAACTCCATCAATTCTCTGCTGAAGAAAAAAAAAAAGTTTTATGGGAAGTGTTCCCTTTTGTGATTGGTCAGGTCATTCTGCTTTAATTCACATAGTCCCATGATATTTTTCTCTCTTTATCACAATGACCATTATTGTAGGGGGTCCTTTAATGCCTCACTAATCCTCTGTATTGAAAGCCCACCAAGAGCACAAATTGTGTCTGTTTTCTGTGACTTTTCTTCCTTTTTTTTTTTTTATAGGATCCCCTTGTATGGGTTGATTTCACTCCTATTTCCCTTTGTTATTAACTGATCACTCTTGATACTACTTTGTGGTCTTTTATTTCTTTTCATTCTAATGCATACTCTATCAATTTCATTTGACTCAAAA
>NW_011481786.1:0-632 GCF_000754665.1 Bison bison bison | reverse complement strand
CTTCAAAAATTTAACTGTTACTAAATACCTGGCATTTGTCTTAGTAACTTGACAAGAAAATGTGATTTACTGTTATTCAAGAAATTCCAGGATAGGAATAAAAGGTGGAGGTGAGGGTGGGGGTAGAAAATGGAGGGGGAATGGTTACAGGACAGTGAAATGTCAGGGTTCCAATCACATTGATCCCAGTTTTCACTCACTCCCTTTTTGGGCAAGTCATGACTATAAACTTAATGTACTACAGAAATTTCCTACAGGATAACTTCAATGAAAGAATGCAGTTTTGCAGCAGGGCAAGATTGTGTGTTCTGGAAGAATTAACCTCTAGAACTGGTTACTTTCATGCAATTTGCCCATTCTCACTTTCTTGAAACAGTTTTAGCTTGCCTAAAACAGTCCCTCTAATATTTCCTCCACCCGCAATAAGGATTCTTTCTTACCCTCATCTGTTTCCTCTGTGTCCTCATCCAAACATCTTAATGATGAGGAAAATCAAGAAAGTCCTTGAACCTATGTTCTCCTCTATCTGCACTTAATCTTAGGTAATTTATTCAGCCTCATGATTGAATTTACATCTATAAACTTAGTACCTCTCACCCAACTTCTCTCCTGGATCCAGGCATTCACATGCA
>NW_011481785.1:13449-15165 GCF_000754665.1 Bison bison bison | reverse complement strand
ATGTTTGCAAATGATATAAACAATAAAGGGTTAATACCCAAAATATACAAACAGCTCATACAACTCAACATCAAAAAACCAAGCAAACTGATTTAAAAATGGGAAGAAGACCTGAATAAACATTTACCAAAGCAGGCACACAGATGGCCAACAGGCACTTGAAAAAGATGCTCAACATTGTTAATCATCAGAGAAATGAACATTAAAACCACAATGAGGATTTCCTTGGGGGTACAGTGTAAAAGAATCTGCCTGCCAATGCAGAGGACACAGGTTCAGTCCCCGGTCAAGGAAGATTCTACATGCCACGGAGCAACTGAGTCTGTGCACCACAACTACTGAGCCCGAGCTGTAGAGCCCATGAGCTGCAACTACTGAAGCCCGTGTGTCTAAGAGCCTGTGCTCCACAGCAAGAGAAGCCACCACGATGAGAAGCCCATGCACTGCAACCAAGAGTAGCCCCTGCTCCCGGCAATGAGAGAAAGCCTGCATGCAGCAATGAAGACCCAGCACAGTCAAAAATAAGTATCACCTCACACATGTCAGAATGGCTATCATCAAAAAGAACACAAATAACGAATGTTGGTGAGGATGTGGAGAAAAGGGAGCCCTCACACACTGTTGGTGGGAATGTAAATTGGTGCAGCCATTATAGAAAACAGTGTGGCAGTTTCTCAAAAACACAAAAGTAGAGTTACCAATATGACCCAGAAATTCCACTCCTGGCTATGTATCAGAAAAATGGAAAACACTAATTCGAAAAGGTATTTGTACTCCAATGTTCACAGTAGCATTACTTACAATAGCCGAGATATGGATGCAACCTAAGTGTCTATCAAGAAATGAACAGATAAAGAAGATGTTCTGCACACACACACACACACACACAATGAAATAGTACTCAGCCATAAAAACAGTGAATTTTTCCATTTGCAACAACATGGATGGCCTTGGAGGGCATTATGCTAAAAGAAGTGAAATAAATAAGACAGAGAAAGACAAACATTGTATGATACCACTTATTTGTAGAATCTTAAAAGAACTATAGAATGTAGCAAAAACGAAATTCACAAATATAGAGAAAACAGTAGTGGTTACTAGTGGGAGGAGGGAAGTAGAGAGGGACAGGATAGGAGTAGGGGATGAAGAGGTACAAACTAGTATGAAGAAAATAAATAACCTACAAGGACCTATAGTACAACACAGGGAATAGAGTCAATAATAACTATAAATGGAATATGACCTTTAAAAGTTGTGAATCACCATGTTGTACACCTGAAACTTATGTAATATTGTACATCAACTATACCTCAGTAAAAAAATCCTCATAGGAAAAAAATTAAGCATGCAATTAACATACAACTTGGCAACTGCACTCTTGGGCATTTATCCCAGAGAAATGAATACTTATGTTCACAGATAAACCTGTTACATGAATGCTCATAGAAGTTTTACTCATACAGCCCCAGACTGGAAACAACACAGATGTCTTTTAACAGGTGAATGGTTAAATGAACTGGTACCTTCATACCATGGACTACTATTCTGCAATAAAAAGGAGCAGATTGTTGATAGATGTAACAACTTGCAAGGACCTCAAGAAAATGATGCTGAATGAAAAAAAAAACAGTCTTGAAAGATTACATATGATATAAACTTATTTATATAATATTCTTGAAATAACAAAACCATATGGGTGGAGAATAGCATCTTGGT
>NW_011481785.1:10285-11175 GCF_000754665.1 Bison bison bison | reverse complement strand
CTCCTCCGCCCATGGGATTTTCCAGGCAAGAGTACTGGAGTGGGGTGCCATTGCCTTCTCCTACAGTAGGTCCTTATTGGTTATCCATTTTAAATATAGCAGTGTGTAATTGTGCATCCCTAACTATCCCTTCCCCCAATTCTCCCCCCCTGGCAACCATAAGCTTGCTCCCTAAGGTTGTAAATCTGTTTCTGTTTTGTAAGTTATGAACAATTCTCTCTCTAGGGCTGCACCTGGGAGTATCTGAGAACCCATCTCCACCTGCATCACACCGGGTGGGCTGAGTAGACGTGTGGACCCCAGTTTTCTCTGATCCCACATCACAACCACTGGTGTGTTGGAGCAATTTACCCTGGCTCACCATAGCCAATTGTTATATTTTCAGAATTTTGTAAACCAATTTTTAAACCATTCACAGCTTGAAATCAGCCATGGTGGGAATATTTAGGCCATAAAAATTGGCAAATGCTACAAAGCAAGGCACTCTCCACAAACACCAGAACTGGTTGTTAAACATTTACCAGCGCACTGCTGATCCCAGACATTTGGCTGCAGTACTTAGGTGCAAGTAAATAAAGAACTCCCAGGTGGAAGGGGCAAAAATAAGCCTTCTAGGGTGCTGCAAATGTTCTTTATCTTGATCTGGCTTCTGGTTACACAAAGACGTACACATAGGTAAAAATCCATTGAGCTACACATTTACAACTAGCACACTGTTTGCACTTACTGTATGCATGTTTTCCTCAATAAAAAGGAACTCCCAGACTATGCAAAGAGCTGTAGATTGATCTAGATCTCTTGTTCCCTGCAGAGACCCTACTAATCAAGATGCACTGACGCTCCCAGGCATACTGATCTACATGCATTATGGATGATAAGGCAGCTCAGTT
>NW_011481785.1:7861-10185 GCF_000754665.1 Bison bison bison | reverse complement strand
CATGAGAGAGAAGAAACAACCTTCACTGAGCTTCTTCCACAAAATTGCCATAGATGGGAATGCCCAGCTCCCTATTTTATCTTTAGGATGCTGGCTGGCGTTTAACCTTCCTGAAACGATTCCCATCCTCCTCCTGCTTTCTGGACTCCTCTCCCCTCAGCCACTCAACTGAACAACTTCCTTGGGGCAGCAGCTTTATTCTGTGAAGGAACGACAGGAGCTTGCAGGCAAATCCTGGGGTCTAGGAAGTGGGATGGGAGGTCTAGCTCAGTGATAGCCCTTCATGGAGATGCAGGAGCAACCATGGTGGAATTTGAAGGGTGGACAAGGATAAATTTGCACAGTGTCACTGTCATAGCCTCAAGAAATCAAATAACTAGTCCCCCTCTCTTCTAGGCTCAGAAATAGCTCCTCAGATAAACCCAATTCAAGCTCAAGTGCTCAAAGTGCATTGTAGACAGATACTGCTATGAGGATTTTTTTTTAAGTAGAATGTTAGTAGCTCCTGGAAGTCCCACTCAGTCCCCCATGAGCTGAAGTCATGGAACTTACCAGTTGGCTCAGCCCCCTCTCATTTCTGCCTCCAACAGGGTAAGCAGCCCTGGCACTGGTCTCACTGCTCTTTCACTGCATTCATTGGGCCCTTGTACAACTTTCCAGTTATGAGTCCAGTCCTGAATCCCAAGCGTACTTGGACAGAATTACATTTCCTGCCTGGATTTTGCCAGGCTCTTTCTCCTAGGGACTACTTCCTATAACACACACACACACACACACACACACACACACGTTTGCCTCTGCCATGCCTAAGTCTTCCACACCCAAAGACCACCCAAGAACCAGTATTCCCAACCCCACCCCTTCCTTAATAGCCTCAATAGTGGCTGCAATCCCAGCATGCCTCCTGCCCAAATTATGACAACTCGCTTAAATCACAAAGAACAAAGTCCTCAGATGCTCTTGGTAAATCCAACTGATCCTTGGCCCACATATGATGCTAAAGGCTTGACCAGGGGCCTAGCTTTACCTCTAATGTCCAGAAAGGTCCCACACCGCCCCTTCTGTCCAGAAACAGTTCAGTTGAACTGTGTCCCTGCTGGTTTCTGACGTTCAAAGTCTTTTCCAGTGGTTGAGGTCATGTTTGGGGCCCAGCTGCAAGTTTCCTTCACAAGAGACTGCTGTCAGATGAGATATACCCACTCTACTGCCAACAATGTCAGCACTTATCATACCCTCATCAGGTTACCTGAGTGCACGAGAAGCTGGTGCCTCTTTCTCTCTCAAAGGGGCTGGGAGTGGGGTGAGGAAAGGGAGGAGCAGAGAGGTAGAGAAGGAGGTCAGATAGGAGGATCAGCTGCCATGTTGGGTTACTGGCTCCCCTCACCAGCAGTGGCCACCGCTAGTCATTTAACAGATATTTGTTGAATAAAACCATAAAGAAATGCATGGATTAGATCTAAAATGTAAAAGAAAAGCATTCTTTAGCTCACAGATATATCAAGCTCTCCTTGAATCGCTATCACCAGCCCAGTTTGCCTTCCATACCTCTTTCTTTACACTTCTCCCTTTCAGCTAAGCAGCATTAAGTCCTTTTCTCTGAGGTCCTAAAAAACTAATAGCCTTGCTTTTAGTTTTCCACAAAATGGAAAACAAGCCCGAGAAGAACTTGCATGGCTCTTGGCCACCGCATATGCAACTTGAGCCGACTGAACCCTGTTTGCTCATCTGGGAGGTTATACACCAGTGTGTCATGGACAAACAGACTGATGGCTGGGGCCGGAAATATTTCCATCTGCCTTTCTCATGGGGTTCCTAGCTCCCCTCTGGCCTCAATTCCTCCTCCAGCAGCAAAGCCAACACTCCACATTCCCAAACTCCCACTCTTCGGGGTTTGGGTAGGCAGTTCACAAGGGTGCTGGTAGGCCAGGCTGCACAGACCAGGCCTCTGAGCTTACAGACTCCCAAATACAGAGCCCCTTGTGGAATCAACCAGAGGGCTGTGCTCATGGCCCATCTGCCTCAGTTACCAAGGTTCTTGGAGGTCCTGGCAGGTCCTGCTCCCACCTCCCACCAGGTCAATGTCAGACATTCCCAGACCTCACTGACAGGGCGAAAGTTAAAATATCCAGACTACATACCTAGTCATTCCAGCAACTTGCCCAGCAGTCCTCCAGAATGTGTGCTTGGGAGCTGGAGGAGGAATAAAATGAGAGGACAAGGCTGCTGGGGAAAGCCCTCGGCTCTGTAACCTTCTGGCCAAGTGAACTGAATTTCTAGACTAAGGCCGGAGGAGGGACAAGCAAAGGAGAGAAAGGAAAGGAGGC
>NW_011481785.1:5277-5803 GCF_000754665.1 Bison bison bison | reverse complement strand
CTTATTCTCATTTTGCAGTTGAGGAAACTGTGGCATTGAGAGGTGAAGCAATTGGTTCAAGAGTGGGATTTGAACTCAGGCATGTGGCCATCAGCCATTATGCCACATCCCTCTTGCTGTCAAGCTTCAGATCTGGTACTGTTCTCAAGACGCTCCCCTCCTCCCTGGAAGGGCCTTCATCCCACAACCCAGGTCTGGAGATGCACTGGGGCTGAAAAAGTATGCTACCTTCTATGCATAAAAAGCTGTCCTTTATCCTGGGGAGGTCATCTGTATTTGAGGAAACTGCATGTGAGGTCTGACACTCACATTCCAGGAAGACACACGGCTGCAGTGTTTAAAAAATAGACTCTGGTCAGACAGACCTGGATGCACAGTCCAGCTTGGCCACATACTTGATGGTGACTGTACACTATACTCTCCTCCTCAGTAGCCCTGGTCTCCTTGTGTATCAAGTGGGATAATCACACAGTTTCTGGGGTCATGGAGCTGCAATAAAAGTACATGGGCAAAGTGTCCGGCATAG
>NW_011481785.1:3813-5177 GCF_000754665.1 Bison bison bison | reverse complement strand
TGCATTGGAGAAGGAAATGGCAACCCACTCCATTGTTCTTGCCTGGAGAATCCCAGGGGCCGAGGAGCCTGGTGGGCTGCCGTCTATGGGGTCACACAGAGTCAGACATGACTGAAGTGACTTAGCAGCAACAGCAGCATATTGAAAAACTACTTAGGATTACAAAGGAAACATTATTGTATACAGAAATACAATTTACAGTCTAGTCATATGTGCTTCTTGATGAACAGATTCAATGTAACAAGATCTAGCAATAGGTCTAATACTAACAAACTTTTGAGATAGTAAAAAAAAAAAATGATTTTTTGAGATACCTGTGATAACTGTGATGTGATATGGAAAAAGGCTGTAACTCTACTGTTGACAGTCCCAAATGTGGCTGATAGCACTGTGGTTTACTGCACTGGAGACAGGTCTGCCCCCTTTTCTACTCAATAGCTGTGTGATCTGGGCCACCCTACTTAGCTTCTCTGTGCCTGTCTCCTCACCTGTAAAAATGGAGTTGCTGTGAGGATGCAATGAATGGATAAGTACATGTAGCAATGAATGGATAAGTACATGTAAAGTGCTTAGAGCCAGGGCTAGGACACAGCAGAGGCTCTTTAAGTTATCTACAAGTTAAGTTAACTCTTTTTGTTATCTACAAATGGGCTTCTATAGATCAGGGTGGTGCAGAGTTCATTAACCCAACCCCCAGGGCAAAGTCCTACCTCCAGCTAAGCTCCCCTACTATGCAAAGATGACTCCAACACCACTTGTGATGCTTTGCCATTTGTATTCCTCTGGGACTTGGGATCTTTAAATATCTTCTTTAAAACACTGCCAAAGCCAGGTCTTCTGAGGCCAAGAAACAAGCTCCTTTTCAAGGACTGCCCTCCCTGGGGCTTTGCCTCAGGACAGCCTCCAAGTCCTCTCCACGTAGCCCCACTTGCCCTCCAACTCCCCCTCCCTCAACCTCTGCTGCCCAAGGCGCTGCAGTTACTGGCTCTGCCATGGCTTCAAGCTTCCCACTTAAGAGTCTAGAATTTGCCTCTAAACTTTTAACAAGCTCAAGGGTAATTTGGAAACTGGTAGCACTCCCTAACTTATTGTTGTCATTATGAGTCAAGGAGGGGGTCTGTGAAGATCAAAATCATCCCTTCAGTGTACAGATGTGGCAACTGAGACCCAGAAAGAAACAAAGACTTGCTGAAGCCCATATGGCAGTTTGCTAGCAACTCTGGGCTTGTGACCCAAGATTCCTCTTACTCTGTTCTCCTTGGTTGAAGCAAAATTTCCATCTTCTTAGACCTCCCCCTTCTTCTTCCTCTCCATCATCTGGCCAGTTCACACTTCTCATCAGTTCCATTTCATCATAAATATGG
>NW_011481785.1:0-479 GCF_000754665.1 Bison bison bison | reverse complement strand
GCTACAGTCCATGGGGTCGCAAAGAGTCAGACATGACTGAAGCAACTTAACACACTTAGCACAAGATCACCAAGTCTTTAGTCAAAGATGGGCCCACTCAAAAGTCCAAACCTGAATTTCTTGAACTGCAAAGATGCCCAGGTCTTAACCTGGGTAACTGGCTTCATTTTTAGAGTCAGAGAATCTGAGAACTTGAAGAATCTGAGAGATTACAAGGCCAACTATATCTTTTTTCTTACAGGAGGGAACTGAGGACAGGAGGGATTGTGAGGACTGCAGGCTCTGTATCTTGGCACACATTCTTCTCTGCCTGTATCTTCTGGGTGCCTAGCTAACACCCACTCTTCCTCAAGACTTGGTTCAAACATCACTTACTCTAATGGGTTAGGTGCTCTCCTCTATGCTTACAGAATGCTTAATGTATTCCTTTATCATTCACTTGACAAACTACTGAGAACCTACTGTGTGTCAGTCACTGT
>NW_011481784.1:4267-4759 GCF_000754665.1 Bison bison bison | reverse complement strand
ATTTATATATTACTTTTTATTTTTTCAGATCAACTCAGGAGAGAAAATGGTAAACTTTAATGACAGTTTGTAAGATATGATCTTTTTGTAGTGATTTTTCTTGCATCTTCGTTTTTTCAATCCTCCTACTTCCCATGTATAATTTTCTCTTTTGCGAATTTTATTCATTCTTACTTTATTACAATGTTCTCTTATCTGTTTCCGTTTGTTCTGCTTTCATCAGCTAACTCACTTTTCCTATTCCCTCTTCTCTTTATGTGATGTATTGTTATATTTTGATTGTCCCCATGATGCTAACAGCAACTCCTTCTCATGACTCTGAAATGAATGAAATTCTAATGAGAATATATTTGAAGAAGCTCTCTTGGTGCTTACTATGCCCTTGATCTAATTCTAAGAAAAATTCAAAACCTCTTCTGTGCAGGACCCTGTTGAAAAAATACAATAAATTATTCCTTGCAGAGAGTGCCACTGTTCTCTATCTTGTGATTG
>NW_011481784.1:0-504 GCF_000754665.1 Bison bison bison | reverse complement strand
ACAGTTTTTCCTAGAGTACTTTTGCCAGTTTTCTCTCTGCTTTCCATAAAGAGTCTAAAGGAACATAAACTTACCAACTGATTTGTAGCAAGTGTGGGTCCTTCTTAGTGTGCCTCAGTGAGTGATGGTACTTTGGCATGGACTTCGCAGGTTTTCTTAGCTTTTACTTGCTGGAACAACATGTTTCTGAGAAGGAGTTAAGAAGTCAAGATGGTAATTTCCTTCCAGCTGAGGGGACGTGACTGATCCTTTTCAAGCAGCAAACTACTACTGTTTCATGCTGTCTTCTAACCCTCAGGCTCATTTTCTGAAAATATTTGACCACTCTTTCAGGTATTGTGGTTTTGTGGCTGGGCTTGTATCACATTTCCTGGAGATATTTTCTATGAAAGGGGATTCCTTGGTGGTTCAGAGATAAAGAATCCACCTGCAATGGAGGAGACGCAGGACACAGGTTCCAATCCCTGGGTTGGGAAGATCCCCTGGAGAAGGAAATGGCAACCC
>NW_011481783.1:16809-17252 GCF_000754665.1 Bison bison bison | reverse complement strand
TCTTTCCCATTTTTTGGCTATAGTTATGGCCATTTTAACTGGCATTTATGGACTTCTAGCCTGATGATTTGGTGAACTTTCAATCTAACTTTTCCATGCCATCTCCAACTCTTCTGTTTTCTTCACTCAACTGTTCTGCCTTTTTAGACCACTGCCCTCACTCCACAAGTCAGACATGACTAAGTTCCAGGCAAGTTGTTATTTGCTCCCCTCCCTGCGACCTGTTAGGACACTTAGAGGCAAGGAACTAATAGTGATTAAGAACACAGACTCTGGACCCAAAGTGTCCTTAATAACTTTCTAAGTTTAGGCAAGTCTCCAACTTCTCTGCGCCTTAGTTTCCCCATCTGTGAAATGGGGATGATGATGAAGAGAGTGGTAATAATAATACCTACACCATTATGGTTGTTGTGAAGATAATTGAGTGTTTAGAACAATACCCG
>NW_011481783.1:16151-16709 GCF_000754665.1 Bison bison bison | reverse complement strand
GACAGGGGGGAGCCTGGTGGGCTGCCTTCTATGGGGTCACACAGAGCCGGACACGACTGAAGCGACTTAGCAGCAGCAGCAGCAGCAGGACTAGAAAAGTGGGGCAAAACCAAAGCAAAATTGAAATGTATATATGTAGATCATAGGATCTTTCATAATTATGTTGAGCTAGTTATTTTCTGAGCTTCTTGGAAGCCATGACATAAAGGGATGGAAAAACACTTGCTTTATTTATCTCAACCATATAGGGAAAGTGAGCCACTTCTCAGAAGCAAAGATTTCCTGGCGTTGAGGTTTGAAGACATTTTTCTGATAGTTCAGCCTCATCTGCAATCTTGCGATAAATGCGGGGATAACATTGCTCTATGTGTGACTTAAAATGTCTTCATGTCAGTCAAAGGTGTCCTGCTGAGGCAAAACTAAAGAGATGCAACTCTTCAGGAAACCAAAGGCCTGCCAGCACAAGGGGCTCTCTTATGTTCTGGCTCAATTCAGGGAGAACACCTTGATGGTCAGAAGAATCAGTAAACCCCATGATATAAAATTAGAGATCTAGAG
>NW_011481783.1:10632-14288 GCF_000754665.1 Bison bison bison | reverse complement strand
ATGGCGGTTGAGCAGTTCTAAAGAGAAGAGGTGACAGAGTATTCTGGGGTACTAGGAACAGGGTGACAGTATATGAAGGGACCAGGGGTTCTAGGTTTCTTGGAACCTGAATATCTTCAACCACTATACTGCCTGATTCTAGATGACCTTGATTTACTTATCAGCCTGTTATGAATTACATCAACTACCATGTTGACTGGTTCTATAGAACCTTAACCCATTGACTGATCCTAGGTGATTTTGACTATCATGTTGGCTGGTTATATATAACCTCACCCACCATATTGACTGGTCCTGGACAACCTCAGACTCCATGTTGGCCAATTCTGTATGACTTCAACTGTCTGTCATTTTGTTTGGTTATGAATGATCTCAACTGCAGTGGATGTTGGCTTGTTGGGAAACCATTCAACTGCAAGGTTGGCCAGTCCTGGGGACTTCAAACACTATGTTGTCAGGTCCTGGATAACCTCAACACCCATTCTTATTGGCTACAAGTGACCTTAGTCTCCATGTTGACTAGTCCTGTTCAACTGCAGCTACCATGGTGCCTGGTCCTAAATGATCTTAACTGCTATGGTGGATGGACGAGGATGACCTTAACTGTCATTTGGACTAGTTAATAATCTCAACCACCATGTTGACTAGTCCTGGATGACCTCAACCTTCAAGTGGACAAGTCCTGGGTTACCTCTTCTGTCACTGTGGCAGGACTTGGACAGCTTCAACCTCCATTTGGGCTGGTCCCAGATAGCCTTAGTCTCCATTTCGGCCACCCCTGAACAACTTCTACTGCTATTCAGTTTTGTCCTTAACAATACAACACTCTTGTCTGGAAAATTCTCTCCTTTCTGCACAGAGGTACCTTGTTTCTGTTCCTACAGACAGATAGCAGCTTCTTCCCTCTAGGCCTGGACAATCCTAATCCCAAATCAGGACAGTTTCCCCCTCCTGATTCCTAGTCCTAGAAAATGGCAGCCTCCATTCGAGGTGAGGGTTGGGAGCTCTGAGTCCTCCTGACCTAGACAGCACCTCAGGGCAGTCTGGGTAAGGATACAGGCTGGTTGGGATCTGAAACAGCCCAGGCAACTCTGCTCCTTTCCCTATAAATCTTCTGCTTGTTACTCAAGATTACGGCTTAGGCAGTCTTGCCCTCTGCACGCTGGGGAGGCGCCAGGCAGGGCTTCAGTGTGTCCTCAGTGCTGCCTCACCATGACAATCCATGTGGCAGAGGTTCTCGCTGGGTGTAACACCATTGTAACACCACCAGGCGGAATTCAGCTGAAAAATGCCATATTCACTGCTGCCATCGGGATTGTGGTTCACGAAGGAAGTGTCAAAGCCACTCTCATAGTGTGCCATGCACAGCCCTGGAGCAGGGAGGGAAAAGGTAGCAGAGAGGCATGAGTCCTGGGAAGAGGGAAGAGGGTAGGAGGGAGTGGGGCAGGCATGGTTTTCCTCTCAGTTGTGGGGGTGATGATCTTGGTTTGGTGGTGGTGTTGATGTTGGTGACTCTGGAAAGGTGTTGGTAATGGCAGTGGTGATGGCATTCATGGTGATTTAAGCAGTGGTGACATTGATGGTAATGATGGTGGTGTTAGTAGAGATGAGGGTAAATGGTTGGGAAGGCAATGATGATGAAACTAGAGTTAGTTAAACTACTCATAACAGTCAGAGGGTGACCAAGAGGATCATTCCCTAGCCTGGGGAGATAACAGATAGCAAGGGGGTGGGGTCTGGGTCTGAGTGTGGTGGGCAGCTCACTGCATGGGTGGGATTTGGGGCAACTGGGTTCTCACAGTCTCCAATGGTATAGCCCTTGAAGCCATTGAGGCCTGCTGCTTCCAGCTTCTTTGCCAGGTCACAGCGTTCGTAGATCTTGGCCTCCACGTTGGCAGCCATCAGGATCACCACAATAGTGCCTGAGACCTGCATTATGACAGCCGCAAGTCGTCCTAACTTACTCCCCTGCTCCAGACTCACCCTGCAGTGTGCAGAACTAGGGGTTACTGGAACTCTGGGCTTTATGAGCAAAGAGCTAGGTGATAGATTTTAGAACACAGAGGCCAGAGAGAGGTTTGGGCATCTCACCATCTTCCCCTGTGCCAGCTCTCTTAAAGACACACACAAAGAAAAAAGAAAGATACTGATATATGCACAGAGGTGGAAGGAGACAGGGACAGGGAGAAACCCAGAGATGTCAGAAAGGGATGCAGGGAGAGAGGGGCTTGGGACACCCAAGGGACTGACAGGACCCAAGTGCTAAACCTCACACTCAGCACATATTCCCTGATGTTCCTTAACACTGTCCCACTCTATTCCCATTAATCATGCTCTACCACTGGGTCACCTCCATTTGCACTGACTCTGCACCACATCACCTCCATTCCCCCACTCTGCTGAGTAGTCAGCTCTAGTCACTACACCATGTCTACCACCACCTCAGATTCCTCATGCTCTATAAAATATGATTACTGTGCCCTCACCCTCTGCTCCACATTACCTCCCTTTACTCACTCTCAGCACCTCCTTCATCTCCCTTCACTTAATGTGCTCTGTTCCACCCTCATTTACTGGAATCTGCCCCACATTACACCCGTTTAATCAGACTCTGCCCCACATTATATATTACATATACATGTTCACTCTACTGCTTTTTCACCCCCATTCTCACTCTACCGTTTATTCCCTTGTCCACTTACACTGTCTTGTATCCACTTATATTCATTCACGCTGGGCCCTGTGTTACTATAATTCCGTAACCCTCTACTTGCTATAACCCAAGCTCTCTCACATCCTTTCCTTCTTAACCTCCTTTCACTCCCACTCAGACTCTCATTTCGTACTTTAACCTTCACTGCCTGACACTGCATCAAATGACTCCCATCCACTCTCATGCGGCCCATCCTTCAGCTTTATTCATTGACTCTGGGTCTCATTCTCGCCTCATTCACTCTCTTTCTGCCCCTTCTTCACTTCTATTCTCTCAAGGGCTGCCTCCATATTACCTGCATTTCCTGGAACTGTATTACTTTCAAACACTAGCCCAAGTTATCCACACATACTTACTCTACGCTTGATCCCCTCTGTTCTTTCTCATTTTTCACTGCCTCTATCTTCACTGCCTCCATTTACTCACATGCTGCCTCTCATTGTCTCATTCATTTAAAGTCATTCCCAATGTAACCCCTGTTTCCACTCATCACTCTCGTTCTGCTCCTGATTCATGTTGAGTTGCTCCCACTTCATCCCACAGTACCCTCACTGAGTCACACTCTGTCTCAGATTTACCACTTTTTACTCACATTGGGCCTCATTTCCCCCACTTTACTCATCTTGGGCCAAGTGACCTTCACCCTCTCTCCTTTTGCTGTATAATAGCCAGTTCCTCATCTTCTTCTGCTCTTTAATTCCATCCTCTATCACTCTGACCATCTTTACCTCCATTCACATACATGCTTCAGCTCATTCACCTGGGCTGATTCTCAGTGGGATCCCTGCCCATTACTGGAATGCTACCCTGCATTTCCCAATCTAATCCCAGTCAGTCCAATATAATCCAATATGCCAGCAAATTTGGAAAACTCAGCAGTGGCCACAGGACTGGAAAAGGTCAGTTTTCATTCCAATCCCAAAGAAAGGCAATGCCAAAGAAT
>NW_011481783.1:10032-10206 GCF_000754665.1 Bison bison bison | reverse complement strand
GCAGGTCAGGAAGCAACAGTTAGAACTGGACATGGAACCACAGACTGGTTCTAAATTGGGAAAGGAGTACGTCAATGCTGTATATTGTCATCCTGCTTATTTAACTTATGTGCAGAGTACATCATGAGAAATGCTGGGCTGGATGAAACACAAGCTGGAATCAAGATTGCCGGG
>NW_011481783.1:4375-9740 GCF_000754665.1 Bison bison bison | reverse complement strand
GAAGCTGAAACTCTAATACTTTGGCCACCTGATGCAAAGAGCTGACTCATTTGAAAAGACCCTGATGCTGGGAAAGATTGAGAGCAGGAAGAGAAGGGGATGACAGAGGATGAGATGGTTGGATGGCATCACCGATTCAATGGACATGAGTTTGGGTAAACTCCGGGAGTTGGTGATAGATAAGGAGGCCTGGTGTGCTGCGCTCCATGGGGTTGCAAAGAGTTGAACACGACTGAGCAACTGGACTGAACTGAATCCAAGTCTGCCCCTCATTCACCTCTGGCCAGTTTCCTTCCTCATAGTATCTTCACTCAAACAAACTTGACCCAATTCACTTATTTACATTCTACCACATATTCATTTCCATTTCATTTTATTCTGTCCCTTGTGCACCCCATTCTTCCTTCTGTGCCTCACATGACTTTCATTCTCTGCTACTTTTCCCCTAAATTAGCCTCTTTTTATCCATACTGTGGGCCATAGACCATCATTCATGTACCCTTCAATCCTTGGTACTCATATCAACTTGCACGCTCTTGCTTTATCAACCCCATTCACATTCACCACCTTCCATTGCCCCATTCACTCACAGTCCCCTTCCACTTTCAATTTTTGTCACTTAGATGGTACCTCATTTTCCCATCATTTATTCAGTATCATCCATAAATTGATTCAAATTGATTCAAAACTGAATGCACAGTCATATCCTCATGCCCCACACTACCCACATTCACTCCACTCTACTGCTCATTCATCTCCCTGCCATCATCCTTTGTCTCTCCTCACCCTTTCATTCCCAGTTGGTCCTTCATCATTATTCATCCCTCCTGCCCCCACAGGTCCCATGTGTCTCTGTTTAGTGACACATCTGTCAAGACAGAAAAGTCTGATATATTGTTCAGGATTCAGTTTGGCTGCACATACAAACACCACTCTAAACACCAATGGATGGAACAGGATGGAAAGTGATCATTCTCTTGGAGGCAGGCAGTTTAGGGCTAGAGTGGCAGCTCCAAGATCACCAAAGAGCTGGCTGCTCCTGTGCTGTACCTCTGCCAAACTCACCTGCTACCTCATGGTCCAAAATGACCACTCACAATAGCAACGGTTTTGAGAAAATGTATCTTAAGAACAATTGTAATGACTTACCAGTGAGGTGGGGTGGGGGCTTTAAGTGAGAGTGTCACATGGTGCAGATTCTGTGGTGGGACCAGCTAGCTGTCACATTTTCACACCCCTTCACCAGTTATCTGATGCTTAGGCTACTGAATGAATTTGTACCCATAAGGACTGATGGTAGAGGATGCCTAGGACAGAGAGTGGGCATCCTAGCTCCACAGCAGAAAAATTGGTCTCACATAGTTTGTGGATATGCACTCTGAACCCTGGGACAGTTTCTGTAGGGCTGTATCACTAGTTCAGGGACATTTTTGGATCTGGCAGTCACTGTACTCCAAGACCCACCAACTCTGTAGGATTTTCCTCTCTATGTAGGGGTGCGTGTATGTATGTATATATACAAGGTGGTAGAGAAATTATGTTTACAGGCTGGAAGAGGCCAGAATAACATGGGCCCTAAAGGTCCAGATCCTCCTGTTTTCCACCTTCTGATGCATTCAGAGAGTTGACAAGTTTTGTATCCAGGAGGTGCAAATCCTTAAGAGTGCAAGAGACCTGAGTTACTTTTCTGCTTTCTCTCTTTGCTTTGTCTGTTAGGAAGCTCCATATGTATTCCTGGCCAAAAAAAATTTGTTGCCTTGTTTTTAATGGTTCTGGAATAAGGACCCTCAGATACTTTCCAAAAGTTCTGTGGTATACCAAGTAAACAAAGTATTATTGGCTAGAAGTTAAAGATCTGATCTTGGGAACCTTTGTGACCTTGGGCAAGTTACTTAGTATCTCTGGGACTCAGTTTCCTCACCTGACAAGAGGGAGGACCACAGGATTGTTCACAGAAAATGGGGAGTATCTGAGGCAGGTCATATGTGCTTCACACAGTGCCTGGCACACAGGAGATACTGAGCTAGGTCTGAGCCTCCATTATCACTTACTGGGCCCGTTGGCAGAAGCCTCCTCACTATTCTTCCTGTTTTCATCCTTGCCCTCTGAAATCTATTATCCACAAAGCAGCCTGCAGGTCATCTTTTTATTTTTTTCTTATTAGTAAAAGTTTTATACAGACACATGTCTAATTTTATCTTAATCATCAATATCATCATCATCACTTACATACTAGCACTTGGTATGTGCCAGGGATTGTTCTGAACTATTTACAATTAACGGTTCATTTGTCACCACAGTCCTATAGGTAAGTGCTGTCATTATCCTCATTTTATAGATGAGGAAATTAAGCCCAGAGGAGTTAAGTCCTGCCCTAGATTACATAGCTGTTTCTATCATTTTATTTGGTTGGTTGGTTCTGTCTTCTTCCCTGCTATATTCCCAATGTCTAGAACACTACCAGGCATACAGGAGGTGCTTAAGTAAATTCCTGCACAGCTCATATTCTAGTGGTGCAAGACAAGCAATAAAAAAAAAAAGAGTCAAATATACATGTATTTAAAAAGTTAATATATAATGCCAGATTGCTTCAGACTGGACTTTTAAAAATCTGACACCCCTCCCCTTAATGGCATCCCATTATGTCCAGAAGGAAATAGGAGCTCGGTTCCTGGCAGGGGAGGCCCTAGGGCATCTGCCACCCATTCACTTCTCCCTTGCCCACAGTTCCTACACTCCCAACACACTGACATTGTTTCTGTTCCTCCAATATGCCAAACCAGTCCTACTTCAGGCAGGGCCTTTGCAACAGCCTCACCTTCCACCACAAAGCTCTTTGATTCAGATATTTGTGTGGCTGGCTCCTTTGATCAGCGTAACTAACCTCCGACAAAAGGAAATTGTCCCTGCCCATCCTGAGAAAACAGCCTCCCAGCCACTACTTAACACATCCCCTTCATCCCGGTGTGTGTTTATGTACTAGGTCGCCGTTTATTTATTCTTCAGCAGCTTGTTTGTCCGCACACCGTCCTTCAAACGCTAGACTGTAAACTCCCAGCCTTGGCCACTGGATGGAGCCAGCGACTTTTTCCTACCCTCAGCCTTTGTGCACGCAGAACAATTCTGCCACGCATCCCGAGTTCCTATTCAATTACACCTGCAAACCTGATGCTGCCCTCCAGGTTCAAGACATCAAATTCCCGCCTGCTAGCGTTTTCCTTAATTGGGCATTTCCCCTCCCGCAATAAGGAAACCGGTCTTTGGAGTCTTAGGAATGACGGCCTCTGTAGATCATAAACACCTGTTCTACACTGCGGCCCTAGAAGGGAGGAGAAGCGGTAGGCGCGGCCATCGCGACAGAGCAGTGACGTCACCGGAGCGGCCATTTTCTTCTGCGCCTGCGCTGCGGCCCCATTGCTTTCGCGTCCGGCCGGCGGGAGGGGGCCCCATGTTGACTATTGGCGGACGCGGGCTCAAAGGCCCCACTGAGAGTGCGCACACCCGGCCGCTGCAGCTCTTTGGGCTGCGGAGCCTGAGTTGGTCCCAAAGCGGAAGTGCTTCTCCGGCGCTAGTTCTCGTAACTGTCTCCTCTGCACCGAGCAGAAAATCTGTTGTCGAGAAAGAGGTTGAGGGAGCGAGTGGTAGGGATGATGGGCTGAGTGATGGGGAGTTCTGGGGAACGAATGAAGCGGGTTTGGGGGGGTCATTGACGTGGGAGGATGTGGGGTGAGTGAGTGATGGTGGACCAAGAGGTCAGCGAATGAGGATTTGTGGGCTCAGTTGTAGACGAAGTTATGGGGCTAGTCAGGGTTGAATGGGGCTTACTAAATGTTGACTTTTACACATTTTCTAGCACAGTGACCTGCGCTAAGGGTTTATACACATCCTCAAGCTTCTGCCTAGGTGCCCCTACCTCTCCTGCCCGTATCCCCTTTTCCGAGCCCCCTAGGTAGGGGCCTGTTTTGAATGCTCCACTTGAAGTGAATCTGCACCCGAGGGCTTCCTTCTGACTCCTGGGCGAGACGGCCCCAGTGAGGTGAGGAGAAGCAAGAAGAGGCACCTGAGTACTCACCCAATAAAGGGCCTCGCCCAGAGTTTGGGGCTTGGGAAGGTCGGGCAGGGACTGGTGGTATGGAATCTGGGGGATCTGGCTTAAAACGCATGGGAATAATAATTTTAAAGTTCAATTTCTTTTTGGGATTTAAAAGTAGGTAACATTTGCATTGTAGATTGATTAGCAATGAGAGGAGAAGAAAATAAAAAGGAACTAATTTTATGCCCCTATATTTATATTGTAATTCTTAGACATTTTGTAGTGTGTATAAGGTGTATGCATTTTTAAACATTTAACGCATGGGTTCCTGCAGTTCCATAACTTAGCTTTTTTTCATTTAGAAGTTACTATGATTCAGCTTAAAAATTTATCGTATAACATTTAAAATAGTTGTAATTTAGAAACGTACAGAAAAATAAACAGATAATAAGTGTACAGTTCCATACAAGATTATTTTTAATAGCTACATAGAATTTAATCCCTTATTATGGATTATAAATTTGGCATTGTTAAAAGTCAATGCTGAGATGAAGCTACACTTAAGGAGAAATTGTGATCCATTATTTATTTCATTAAGGAAAATACCTAGAAGTACAATTTCTGAGTCAGTACACAAGTATATCTACAGAAGAAAACTTTTGTTTTCGCATGAGAAAAAGACTCAAGAATACACAAGAGGTTGTTAAAACCACATGGTTTCCCAAACTTCCACAGAGCAGCCATGTGCCCAGCTGGTGTGAGGGGATTTCTAGGCAGATATTTCTGGGCACTGGAAGCCTGATGGGGTCTCTCATATGCTCTACACTTCTCCACTCTTCTAGCTCAGTCTTCACACATCTCTTGTTTTTTCCCAAGAAGAGGAGGGAATGGCCGAACCCCAGGTAAGGATGTTGTCTCTTCCTTTTATTTTACCATGGATGTGTTCAGCGATATAGGAATCTCAAACAGAAAATAGATTATTTATAAGTAAGTGTTAATACCAGGGAAGATGAGAGACAGCAAAGGCCAAATTAAAATGTAGACACATGACTTAGGGTGTAACAGACAGTTACACATTACAGTATTAGTCTGGCTCCATTTACTCTTCCAAGAGAACACATCAAGTCCTCAGGGAAGTAAAGGTTTCCTTCAGTTGCCTTTCAAGTCATTTCTTTGCTGAATCTTCCTTTAGGTGGTGGAGTTGTCTTCAATCACAGACTAATCTGCATTTCTCTAATGGCCAGTGATATTGAATATCTTTATATAGGCTTATTTACTTTTTGCATATCCTCTTTGGTGAAGTGTCTGATCAAGTCTTCTGTGCATTTTTAA
>NW_011481783.1:2046-3085 GCF_000754665.1 Bison bison bison | reverse complement strand
GCTTTCCTTGCTTGAGATACTCCAAGGGTTTCAGGAGCTCTTTCTGCCAGAATTTGGGAGCTAAGACCAAAAATTAATTTCTTATTATGAGTCACAATATCACATTATGTCATGAAGATTTTCTCCTATTGTTTATAATTTTAGGTTTACTCAAGATTTAGACTCAAGATCCATTTTGTGTTAATTTTTATGTAAGGCGTAAGGATTAGGTCATGGTTCATAATTTTGCAAATGGATTTCTATTTGTTCTAACCCCCATTTGTTGAAAGGACCATCTTTTCTCCACTGAATTGATTTTATGGTTTTGTCAAAAATCAGTTGCCCATATTTGTGGGATCTATCTCTGGACTGTCTTCTGTTCTATTGATCTGTGTATCTAATCCTCCGCCAGTACCACACTGTCTTCATTACTGCAGCTTTATGATAGGTCTTGAAATCAAGTAGTATGATTTCTCCAACTTTATTCAACCTTTTCAACATTTTTTGGCTATTCTTGTGCCTTTGTCTTTATATGTACATTTCAGAATAATCTTGTTTACATGTCTAAAAATGATCTTGCTGGGATTCTGATAGGAATTGAGTTAAACCTATAGATCATTTTGGGGAGACTTGATGTCTTTATTATGTTGTGTCTTCCAGTCCATGAACACAGTATTTATTTATCTCTCCTTTTATTTATTTAGATATTCATTTACTGGCTCCATCAACATTTTATAATTTTCAGCATACAGATTCTGTGTATGTGTATCAGTCTGCTCAGGCTGTCATAGAATGCCACAGACTTGGTGGCTTAAACAACAGAAATTTATTTTTTCACAGTTCTGGAGGCTAGAAGTCCCAGATCAGAGTTGGTTTTGGTGAGGAAATTCTTCCTGGCTTATCGTCAGCTGCCTTCTCACTGTCCTCGCATAGTCTTTCCTTTGTGCATCTGCAGAGTGAGAGGAAGCTCTGGTGTTTCTTCCTGTTTTTAGGACACCAATCCTGTTGGATCAGGTCCCACTCTTATGACCTCATTTAACCTTAATTACCTTCTTAAAGA
>NW_011481783.1:1071-1407 GCF_000754665.1 Bison bison bison | reverse complement strand
TGATGGTATTAGGAGGTGGGGCTCCCTCTTCTTTATTTATATCATTAATACAGAATTTTAATTTTTATGGATTTTAACTTTTTCAGTAGATTATAACCTATTATAATTGTCATTATTTATTTTGCTGCTCACTTGCCCCTGAGTTATCCAGGGGGATCCGCTAGCTGGCTTTTGTGTCCTTTTGTCACATCCTGATACTTTTCTGAGCGCTACCTTACTGCCGACATAATAAGATGTTCCAGTTTCCATCTTTTACTTTTCCTACCCGAGGCCTAGAATCAGCCATTTCTCCAAGCAGCACTGGTTCCTGTTAGTGAATAATTATATATAGAAATC
>NW_011481783.1:0-448 GCF_000754665.1 Bison bison bison | reverse complement strand
TCCCTGTCCATCACCAACTCCCAGAGCTTACTCAAACTCATGTCCATTGAATCAGTGATGCCATCCAACCATCTCATTCTCTGTCGTCCCCTTCTCCTCCCACCTTCATTCTTTCCCAGCATCAGGGTTTTTAAAAAGTGAGTCAGTTATTTGCATCAGGTGGCCAAAGTATTGGAGTTTCAGCTTCAGCATCAGTCCTTCCGGGGAACATTCAGGATTGATCTCCTTCAGAGTGGACTGGTTGGGTCTCCTTGCAGTCCAAGGGACTCTCAAGAGTCTTCTCCAACACCACAGTTCAAAAAAGCCTCAATTCTTAGGCAATCAGCTTTCTTTCTAGTCCAACTCTCACATCCATACATGACTACTGGAAAAACCATAGCCTTGACTAGATGGAGCTTTGTTGGCAAAGTAATGTCTCTGCTTTTTAATATGCTGTCTAGGTTGATCA
>NW_011481782.1:8923-10267 GCF_000754665.1 Bison bison bison | reverse complement strand
ATTCATAATCTTACTTTGCCCCTTAAGAAGCATTAGATTCATTCTCAGAAATCCACTTGGGGCCAAAAAAGAACATTACATCTATTTTTAAAAAAGGTTTTTAGGAGAAGGAGATGGCAACCCACTCCAGTATTCTTGCCTGGAAAATTCCATGGACACAGGAGCCTGGCGGATGACAAACCATGAGGTTACACGACAGAGCATGCACGTGTGACCAGGGTGGAGGGAGATGGGCTGGTAGCAATAAACAGGTAGAACTTTTTAAAAAGGATTTCTAGATATTTAAATACTTTTTTGACTCCAAGGGTGGTGGTAGAGGGGCTAAAACGTGGGAGGAAGACACAAGTGAATGGTGTTTCCCTGCCACCCAAACAGGCAACACGGCACGCATGTGCACCCTAGCCCACGTGGACCCCACGTTGCTGCATCTGCCAGAAGACTATGCTCCTTGGCCCATCTTGAGCCTGCAAGTACATTCCTTAGTCTCTCCTCTCTTGCCTTTGCTCCTCTCTTTCCAGTGATTCTCAATGGGCACTGCGCTGTCCTCTATGGCTCACAGTGGGCATCTCTGTGGGCGAGGGTTTGCTGTGACAAGGATGTGGGGGTACCCTTGAACTTCGACTGCTGACATCCTGTGTGATGGCAATGTTGTCTACTTCTCACATGACTTTCAAATGTTCCTCTGGACATTTATGTAGGTGGAATCCTGCATCTAAAACCTGCATGCAATATCTGGACTTAGATCCTATCACCATTCTACAGAAAAATAAAAAATAGCTTTTGAATGAACTTTCCAGGAATACAAAAGTATCTAGTAAGTAAATTGAGGGCTGTGTTGATAACTTGCTTTTTTCCAGGTTTTTCATGAGTTGTTTACCACTGCAGAAAAGTCCTATCACCAGCGGCAATGCTACTAGTGGTATTCAAGCCACTGTTTTAACACCCCACTTTGGTCTATGCCCACAGGCACCGCAGTCACAGCGATCACGACCAAACATCCAACCACTTCGTTGTGACTCTAATGTTGTTCAAGCATACATATTAGTTTATAACACACTGTTTTGATTTCTTGCTTGTATTATAGTCTTTAAAAAATCTAAAAATTATGTGTGAAGTTAAGTATTATTACCTGTGAATTACACTTAAGGATTCTAAAGATCAGATCAGATCAGATCAGTCGCTCAGTTGTGTCCGACTCTTGGCGACCCCATGAATTGCAGCACACCAGGCCTCCTTGTCCATCACCAACTCCCGGAGTTCACTCAGACTCACGTCCATCGAGTCAGTGATGCCATCCAGCCATCTCATTCTCTGTCGTCCCCTTCTCCTCCTGCCCCCAATCCC
>NW_011481782.1:4248-5360 GCF_000754665.1 Bison bison bison | reverse complement strand
ACCCAGGACTGATTTCTAGGATGGACTGGTTGGATCTCCTTGCAGTCCAATGGACTCTCAAGAGTCTTCTCAAACACCACAGTTCAAAAGCATCAGTTCTTCGGTGCTCAGCTTTCTTCACAGTCCAATTCTCACATCCATATAGTAGCAAAGTTGCTCAGTCATGTCCGACTCTTTGCTACCCCATGGACTGTAGCCTACCAGGCTCCTCAGTCCATGGAATTTTCTCCAGTACTCCAAGAGTACTGGAGTGGGTTGCCATTTCCTTCTCCAAGGGATCTTCCCAACCCAGGGATCGAACTCAGGTCTCCCACACTGCAGGCAGACACTTTACTGTCTGAGCCAGCAGGGAAGCCTATATAGATGTGTATAAATTCACATTAGTCTTTTCTACCAGAGGGGCAGTCAGTCAACCTGTGATGCACCCTAATCAGGGAGCCATGCTGCAGGTTAGCTTGTTAACATCAGAAGAACCCTGATAGGGATTCCATATTGTAGAGGACTTGCAAATATCCCATCTCCATCTGCACCAGAGTTTATTACTTCACCTAACAAATATAAGGAAAACTTTTTCATTGGTGAAATGAGTGGTGTTCAAAACATGTGACTGGCTACAAAGATAATGAGGGACCCACTCTTGCATGAAGGATAAGCATCTGACAAGTCAGAGGGATAACAGCTCTGAAATAGCAGTCCATGTTCAGCTCTTACGGAGACTCTGTTATCTCTGCCTTGATTTAACACTTCAGGAAGAAGCTTGTCATGGTGCCTGAAGAGACAGAACAGGCCCTTGGCTGCTTCTAGGCACAGGCAGTAGGGCAAGGTTTGTGCTTGCATGTGAATAAATGATGTTTACCGATTTCTGCCTGCAGCTTCTTTCACTGTCACATGATAGTGAAGCTGCAGACAAGGAAACTAAGCGTCCTATTTCAGTAGTGGAAAGCTGCCATGTTTATCCTAACAACCTGGCAATGCTGAAGGCCCATGTTTGTTCATCCAACAGATATGCAGGGAGTGCCTGTGGTCTGTGGTACTGTGGTACAGAAAACAAACAGAATTCATTGCACATTGTAATGTGGCTTAGGTAAGTTTGCAAAAACTGATATCAAAAG
>NW_011481782.1:0-2689 GCF_000754665.1 Bison bison bison | reverse complement strand
ACATGATGGCACTCTAACATAAGAAATAGAAAACCTTGCAGTTGTACTTCTGGGTACATTTTTCAGTAGATGGTACTACCAACACAAGGAAATTTAGGGGAAAAAAAAAAAAGACTAAAAGGAAATACTGTGATAATCAACGTACAGGATTTATTTACTTAGTAAATGAAAGTGTAAATTAAACTTTAGTACATATTTTTTCAAGTGGTTTTGGCAGATCTTAATTATAGTGCTTAACTTTGGCATTTTAATTACTTGTTTGTATCTTCTTCCCACCATTAGCAGGTCCTCAAGGGCAGAGGACAACTATCTAACTTTTCTATCACTCCAGAATCTCCTACAGTAGCTGATGCATAATGGGAATTCAGTAAATGTGTATTAAATAGTGAAAAGAATGAATAAAACTGCGAGCGGCCAGTGAACAAAGAGGGAGGGAAAAAATGCTTCTGTATCCTGCAGTTAGACAGGTAGGGTGAAAAGTAGGAGAAAACGTGATTAAGACAGAAATAACAATGTTGTTCATTTTAATGCC
Source organism: Bison bison bison (assembly GCF_000754665.1). Classification (NCBI taxonomy): domain Eukaryota; kingdom Metazoa; phylum Chordata; class Mammalia; order Artiodactyla; family Bovidae; genus Bison; species Bison bison. Next base: position 2,157 of record NW_011481782.1, on the reverse strand, counting down.
TTCCAAAGATGAGACGTTTTAAGTTAGTGAATTGAAAGATAAGAAAATTCAGCAAAGATCACGTTAAAGGATAAAATGCAGTGAGAAAATTATTTTTAAATAGGCTTACAGCCTATTAAAATGGTTTTGATTTGTGTTTTCAATGGCCATCAAAACTGTTTCAGTCACTTAAATGCTCTGGATGTTGGTTTTTGAATTAAATGTTGGTGTTATTCACCTAGAGGAGCCTGGAAAAGCTGTTAGGTTCCAGGAGCCATGGGAGGAGGAGTCTAGGGCCTCCTGATGTGCAGATCAGACACAAGAGGCCAGGGTGGCCTCAGGAAGTGTGGCTATATTTGCCCCCTTGCCCATTTTCAGTTCCTGATGGACGGCTTCCTTCTCTCTGAGCTCCCCTCACCCCACCCAAACCTGCTCACCCAGCGGTCACCCACTGGACACCTCAGGACTTCCAGTGCCACAGCCCTAAAACTGTTTCCAACCCAGAAAGAATCTTCTGTCCCCTCTGACTTCTGACAGTCCTGAAAGTCACGTTCCTCAGGGCTCAGTCTCATGGCTGGCCTCTGCTTTGCCTTCTGGAAGGAATTCACATTTTGTCCCAAACTACGAACCCAACCCTGAAAGACATTTCTCGATTGGTGGAGTTTCAGGCATCAGTCACCAGACAGGGATTTTTCAGGAAGGAATAAGAGGATCTCCCCCGAGCCAGCCGTGCTTTGGCCTCTGCTCTGTGCTGCTCACACAGGCAGCAGCTCCTGGCGCCACTTGGCTCTGACTCCCAAGGAAGTTACAAAATGCCCTACTCCCTGGCTGTTAGCCTATTTAAAAATAAAAATGGGTTTACAAGGCCCTGGCATTCACACTCTCTGTCACAAGTCACTGCTTCATTCCCTGGAGCTTCAGCTTCAAGCAGCTCGAGCACGTTGCCAAGCCCCCAGCTCCTCACTCTGGCCTCTGTTTTTCCACAGCTGGCTCAGTACACTGGGACTGCCAGGCCCACATAGGCCAACAACACTTCTCCCGAATCTCCTTCCAAATGCAAGCACTTCACCTCCACCCCTCCAACCCAGCTGGCCTCACTTGGACTCCCGAGGAGACCAAACAGCAGATGCTTCTCTCGTCCTGCTCCAGGTCACTCTGGCACGTGCTCAAGAGGAGCTTTCCAAAGCAGAAACCAGACCTTGTCCCTCCCCTTCTCTTCCTGCACCTTCTGTCATGAAATACAACCCAAAATTCCTGCAAAGATCTTCAAAGGAGCCAGCTGCCCTAGCCTCTCTCCTCTCACCTTCTGTTTGCTCTGATCCAGCTGCTTCTCTTTCTGTTCCTCAAATACTCCGACTCATTCCCAGCTCAGGGCATTCATTGCAGGTGTGCTTTCACCAGGCTAGGCCCAGATCTCTGCGCAGATGCACCAGCTAAAGGCGTCCCTCCCTTCCACACCATCCAGCCACTCTCTTCCACAGGGTCTAGTTCTTGTCCAAGATTTAGCTTGTTGGCCTAGATGTGCCCGTGTTTATCACTGGCACCCCTCATTAGAATGGAGAACTCACCTAGGGTCAGCATAAGGGGCTCCCCTCTGTATCCTCACAGCCTTGGAACACTGCTTGGCACAGAGTGGGTGCTCAATAATCATGTCTTGATGGAATCTTCACCACTCAGGCTAACTCGTAAGTATCGCAAACTCCTTGGGAAATTTTCTTGCCTTGTTCCATCTGTGTTCATACGTGGAATCACAGTTAATCACTGAACATTATCATGCTGAGGAAGTCTCTAATATAGAATATTTTGGGGGGGGTTCTGTTTATCTCATGTTCTTCGTGCGGTGTCTGGACAGATGGGTAACAAACGTCCCATGAGGCTGGCAAGACTTCAACTTTTTAAAGCCTAAACTTAGAAACTGAACAGATGATGCCTTCAAACCTCTTATTTGCTGTTGTTTTAGAGGTCTGAGGAAGTGGCCCTTCTCCTAGCACAAATGTTCAGTTCAGTGGCTCAGTCGTGTCTGACTCTTTGCAACCCCGTGGACTGCAGCACACCAGGCCTCCCTGTCCATCACCAACTCCCAGAGTTTACTCAAACTCATGTCCATTAAGTCGGTGATGCCATCCAACCATTGCATCCTCTGTCATCCCCTTCTCCTCCTGCCCTCAATCTTTCCCA
>NW_011481781.1:4675-5143 GCF_000754665.1 Bison bison bison | reverse complement strand
GCCATGAAATTAAAAGACGCTTACTCCTTGGAAGGAAATGTATGACCAACCTAGATAGCATATTGAAAAGCAGAGACATTACTTTGCCAACAAAGGTTCCTCTAGTCAAGTCTATGGTTTTTCCTGTGGTCATGTATGGATGTGAGAGTTGGACTGTGAAGAAGGCTGAGTACCGAAGAACTGATGCTTTTGAACTGTGGTGTTGGAGAAGACTCTTGAGAGTCCCTTGGACTGCAAGGAGATCCAACCAGTCCATTCTGAAGGAGATCAGCCCTGGGATTTCTTAGGAAGGAATGATGCTAAAGCTGAAACTCCAGTACTTTGGCCACTTCACGCGAAGATTGACTGATTGGAAAAGACCCTGAGGCTGGGAGGGATTGAGGGCAGGAGGAGAAGGGGACGACAGAGGATGAGATGGCTGGATAGCATCACTGACTCGATGGACGTGAATCTGGGTGAACTCCAGGC
>NW_011481781.1:0-406 GCF_000754665.1 Bison bison bison | reverse complement strand
CGGGATGGGGAACACGTCTATACCCGTGGTGGATGCATGTTGATGTACAGCAAAACCAATACAATATTGTAAAATAATTAACTGCCAATTAAAATAAATACATTTGTATTAAATATATATATTCAACATGATGCAAAATCAGAGCATAAAGGAAATTGTTAATAGATCATACTATATAAAATTAAGTGATTCTTTTCAACAAAAGGGACTTACTTCCCAGGTGGCTCAGTGGTAAAGAATCCACCTGCCAATGCAGGTGATGCAAAAGACATAGGTTTTATCCCTGGGTAGGGAAGATTCCCTGGAGGAAGAAATGGCAACCCAGTTCAGTATTCTTGCCTGGACAATCCCATGGACAGAGGAGCCTGGTGGGCTACATTCTGTGGGGTCACAGAGTTGGACATGA
>NW_011481780.1:9340-10346 GCF_000754665.1 Bison bison bison | reverse complement strand
TTGAGTTCCTCTTCACTTTCTGCCATAAGGGTGGTGTCATCTGCATATCTGAGGTTATTGATATTTCTCTCGGCAATCTTGATTCCAGTTTGTGTTTCTTTCAGTCCAGCATTTCTCATAATGTACTCTGCATACAAGTTAAATAAACAGAGTGACAATATACAGCCTTGACGAACTCCTTTTCCTATTTGGAACCAGTCTGTTGTTCCATGTCCAGTTCTAACTGTTGCTTCCTGACCTGCGTACAAATTTCTCAAGAGGCAGATCAGGTGGTCTGGTATTCCCATCTCTTTCAGAATTTTCCACAGTTTATTGTGATCCACACAATCAAAGGCTTTGGCATAGTCAATAAAGCAGAAATAGATGTTTTTCTGGAACTCTCTTGCTTTTTCCATGACCCAGTGGCTGTTGGCAATTTGATCTCTGGTTCCTCTGCCTTTTCTAAAACCAGCTTGAACATCAGGAAGTTCACGGTTCACATATTGCTGAAGCCTGGCTTGGAGAATTTTGAGCATTACTTTACTAGCGTGTGAGATGAGTGAATGCAAAAGTAGGGAGTCAAGAGATACCTGGAGTAACAGGCAAGTTTGGCCTTGGAGTACAAAATGAAGCCAGGAAAAGGATAACAGAGTTTTGCCAAGAAAACACACTGGTCATCAGAAATACCCTCTTCCCACAACAAAAGAGGCGATTCTACACATGGACATCAAATGGTCAATACTGAAATGAGATTGATTATATTCTTTGGAGCCAAAGATGGAGAAGCCCTATACAGTCAGCAAAAACAAGACTGGGAGCTGACTGTGGTTCAGATCATGAACTCCTTATTGTCAAATTCAGACTTAAATAGAAGAAAGTAGGGAAAATCACTAAACCATTCAAGTCTGACCTAAATCAAATCCGTTACAATTATACAGTGGAAGTGAGAAATAAATTCAAGGGATTAGATCTGATAGAGTGTCTGAAGAACTATGGATGGAGGTTCATGACATTGTACAAGAGGCAG
>NW_011481780.1:4321-5637 GCF_000754665.1 Bison bison bison | reverse complement strand
CACAGAAGGAAACTACCTCAACATAGTAAAGGCCATATATTACAAGCCTACAGCAAACATTCTCAAAGGTGAAAAACTGAAAGCATTCCCCCTACGATCAGGAACAAGACAAAGGTGTCCACTTTCACTGCTATTATTCAACATAGTTTTGGAAATCCTAGCTACAATAATCAGAGAAGAAAAAGAAATAAAAGGAATCAGATCGGAAAAGAAGAAGTAAAGCTCTCACTGTATGCAGATGACATGAAAACATAGAAAACCCTAAAGACAGTATTAGGAAATTATTAGAGCTAATCAGTGAATTTAACAAAGTTTCAGGATACAAAATCAATACACAAAAATCACTTGTATTTCTATGTACTAACACTGAAAAATGAGAAAGAGAAATTAAGGACTCAATTCTATTCACCATTGCAACAAAAAGAATTAAATACTTAGGAATAAACTTACATAAGGAGACAAAATAACTCTACACAGAAAATTACAAGACACTAGTGAAAGAAATCAAAGATGACATAAACAGATGGAGAGATATTCCATGTTCCTGGGTAGAAGAATCAATATTGTGAAAATGACTATGCTGCCAAATGCAGTCTACAGATTTAATGTGATCCCTATCAAATCACCAATGTCATTTTTCACAGAACTAGAACAAAAAATTTCACAATTCATATGGAAACACAAAAGACCCTGAATAGCCAAAGCAGTCTTGAGAAAGAGGAATGGAGCTGGAGGAATCAAGCTTCCTGATGTCAGGTTATACTACAAAGCTGCAGTCATCAAGATGTATGGTGCTGGCACAAAAACAGAAATATAGACAAATGGAACAAGATAGAAAGCACAGAAATAAACTCATGCACCTATGGGTACCTTATTTTTTACAAAGGAGACAAAAATATACATGGGGCAAAGACAGCCTCCTTAATAAATGGTGCTGTTAAAACTGGACAGCTACATGTAAAAGAATGAAATTAGAACACTTCCTAACACCATACACAAAAATAAACTCAAAATAGATTAGACACCAAAATGTAAGACCGTAAACTATAAAACTCTTAGAGGAAAACAGGCAGAACACTCGATGACATAAATCAAAGCAAAATCCTCTTTGACCCATCTCCTAGTATAACAGAAATAAAAGCAAAGGAAACAAATGGGACCTGATTAAACTTAAAAGCTTTTGCACAGCAAAGGAAACTATAAGGAAGGTGAAATGACAACCCTTAGAATGGGAGAAAACAATAGCAAGTGAAACAACTGACAAGGATTAATTGCCAAAATATACAAGCAGCTCATACAACTCAATACCAGAAAAA
>NW_011481780.1:0-474 GCF_000754665.1 Bison bison bison | reverse complement strand
CAAGGCTGTATATTGTCATCCTGCTTATTTAACTTATATGCAGAGTACACCATGCGAAATGCTGCACTAGATGAAGCACAAGCTGGAATTAAGATTGCTGGGAGAAATATCAATAACCTCATATATGCAGATGACACCACCTTTATGGCAGAAAGTGAAGAAGAACTAAAGAGCCTCTTTATCATCAAGTGAAAGAGGAGAGTGAAAAAGCTAGCTTAAAACTCAACATTCAAAAAAACTAAGATAATAGTATCCAGTCCCATCACTTCATGACAAATAGACGGGTAAACAATGGAAGCAGTGAGAAACTTTATTTTCTCAGGCTCCAAAATCACTGAAGATGCTGACTGTAACCATGAAACTAAAAGTCATTTGCTCCTTGAAAGAAAAACTATGACCAACCTAGACAGCATATTAAAAAGCAGAGACATTACTTTGCCAACAAAATCTGTCCAGTCAAATCTGTGTTTTTTC
>NW_011481779.1:21374-22540 GCF_000754665.1 Bison bison bison | reverse complement strand
AAACAGTTATATTCCAGTAAGAACTTTTAAAAAAAGATGGCTTCATATAATCTAAAAATCTTAAGAGTGAGAAACAACAATTAACAATATGGTGGAGAATTTTCTAGGATCTCATGAGAATTTATTTAAAAACTCTTTGAGTTAACTGAATATATTAAAGTACTTTAGCATTGAAGAATTAGGGCAAATGCACTTAAGATATTTAACATGAGTTCATATAAAGAAAAGTGAAACTTGGAAGTAACCCTGAGATTTGCATTCTCCCATTTTAGGGAAAAGAAAGTGAAAGTGTTAGTCCCTCAGTCACATCCAACTGTTTGTGACCTCATGGACTGCAGACTTCCAGGCTCCTCTCTCCACGGAATTTTCCAAGGAAGAATATTGGAGTGGGTTGCCATTCCCTTCTCCAGGGGATATTCCCAGTGCAGGGATTAAAGCCAGGTCTCCTGCAATGCAGGCAAATTCTTTATCTCTGAGCCACCAGGGAAGCCCATTTTAGGGAGGTTTTGCTTTATACAGCAAAGAAGTGACTTGAGTCTAAAATTTGTCAAGTCATATCTGTAGCTTCCAGTGTTTTAGGAATTATAGATCAGAAAAACAAAAATCTGTCCCCAGTACTCCTAGAACCTTCGCAGTTTGTCTATAACCACACACTTCTGTCTAGAGGTAGAAACAAACTTTAAAAGGAGCATCATATTTACTCATAAATGTGCACAGTTTTATTAGGGCCCTCAAGAAATGAAACAGCAACCAATTCATGCAAGTTGTCATAATCCAAGAAGGGCATTTTAGTTCTCATTGTGAAAGAGAAAGGTGATCAACACGGAAAAATTCATGATGGTTTAACAGACAGAATAGGGCAGCTGACAGCTGTCTATGACAGCAACAGAAATAAATCCAGACTTCTCCAAAATGATTTCCAATGAAGGAGATCTTCCAAAACCACATTGCAAAGAATGACTTCCTCACTGACACTTGGACCTCTCACCTGAGTCATCGGCTCCATCCATTCACACATACCTGGGTATACGGCCACTGTCTTCATTGTCCTTATATTCCTGGGCTCCTTCATTTGCTCCAGAAAAGTGACAAGGTCCAGCTTAGAGACCACAAGACCTGTTCATCAGAGAAAGGAATATATGTTTTGCTAGAGATTCTTTACTTTC
>NW_011481779.1:17395-18149 GCF_000754665.1 Bison bison bison | reverse complement strand
GCAATGAAATTAAAAGATGCTTGCTCCTTGGAAGAAAAGTTATGACCAACCTAGACAGCATATTAAAAAGCAGAGACATTACTTTGCCAACAAAGGTCCGTCTAGTCAAATATATGGTTTTTCCAGTAGTCATGTAAGGAAGTGAGAGTTGGACCACAAGGAAAGCTGAACACAGAAGAATTGATGGTTTTGAACTGTGGTGTTGGAGAAGACTTTTGGAAGTCCCTTGGACTGTAAGGAGATCCAACCAGTCCATGCTAAAGGAAATCAGTTCTGAATATTGTTTGGAAGGATTGATGCTGAAGCTGAAACTCCAATACTTTGGCCAGCTGATGCGAAGAGGTGACTCATTTGAAAAGATCCTGATGCTGCGAAAGACTGAAGGTGGGAGGAGAAGGGAACGATAGAGGATGAGATGGTTGGATGGCATCACCGACTCAATGGACATGAGTTTGAGTAAACTTCAGGAGTTGGAGATGGACAGGCAGGTCTGGTGTGCTGTGGTCCATGGGGTCACAAATAGTCAGACAGGACTGAGCAACTGAACTGAACTGAACCAGACCCACTCCCATAATATAAATTCTAAGATATAAGGATTAGTCAGTAAGTTTTAAGGAAGGAGAAAGTGTCCTCAACCAGGATACATTGTTGTTATACAATCCCTGCTGCTACTGCTGCTAAGTCACTTCAGTCGTGTCCAGCTCTGTGTGTCCTCATAGACGGCAGCCCACCAGGCTCTCCCGTCCCTGGGATT
>NW_011481779.1:11559-16985 GCF_000754665.1 Bison bison bison | reverse complement strand
TCCTTACCCAAGAAAGCCAGGTTGCCATAGTTCTCTAACAACAAGTCCCTGTACAATGCCCGTTGAAATTTTTCCGAAAAACTCTGGATCACTGAGTTGAGTTACTGGGCTTCTCAGCTGTCTCAGTGGTAAAGAATCTGCCTGCCAATGCTGGAGATGAGGCTTCAGTTTCGGGATGGCGAGAATCCCAAGGAAGAGGAAATGGCAACCCACTGCAGAATTCTTGCCCGGAAAACTCCATGGACAGATCTCTTCTGTTGGTTCTAGATATAACGGCATTTTCAAACTCTGATTTAAATATTTAAATTGCATCCAGGTGCTAAGTCATCACTATATTTCCCATCATCCGTAAAATCCCAATACCAAACCACATCCCAGTGGGAGTGAGGATAGGAGTGACTCCCGATGCTGATCTCTCATAAAAGGAATATTTTCAACAGTTGAAGTCACTGATTCATGTTGAGAATTCATCACACTCCATAGAAAGTGAGAATGTAGACAACAGAGAAAAGGCTCTGGGACACAAGGAAGTAGTCTAAAGGGCTGGTCTTCATTATTATAAGAAGAAAGAGGAAAATATAAGATGATGAGAAATGCTGGAAAGAAAAATTAGGACCAGAGAGCTAAAGGCTTGCATATTCTCATTCGGGCATTTCAGGAGGAAAAGCAGACACAGCCCGAGACCCCGGATAGGATATTTACCTGAGAAGCTGCCATTTCCTCCTCTTCTTCCTCCTGCTCTGTCTTCTCTGGGGATGTTTTGCTGCAAACGCACTTTTGAGTTTTGAGAAAATACCTTGGAAGGCATCAACACAGCTCTTTAATCTGCAACCACCTCTCCTACAGACAGAAAGACCTTGAAAAGCTGAGAAGACCGATACCTCCTGTCCTGTCTCAGGAGAGACTCAGGAACAATCAATTCCTACATGGAGACCAGGCTATGAACCAATTTCTTGATTGTTCTCTCCCTGTAGAGAGCTCCTAACACTCTGCTCACACAGACGATGTGAGCTGACTGACTTCCCTGGTCTAAATCCAGCTAGACCAACCCTGCTGCCTCTCCTTGGACTGACGCCAGGGCTCAGCTCTCACAGATGGACCAGGAGCCACGTCCTTAACCCAGGCCTCTGCTTAGAATCTCCTGGAACACTTTCTACAAACCACACTGATGCTCCCCCAGGACCAACACAAAACTCTGTTGGGAGGGCATCAGTGAGGTCATTTCCTGACACTTGTCACATGATCCTGATAGAAAACCAGATGGAAACCACGTGGCTAAAGATTCTTTCTGAACCGTTTCAAAGAATACAAATCCCTGGTGGTCAGGTCCCCACTCCAAGAACTTATGAATCTCCAGGTCTACAGTAGGGCCATGAAAGGAGTCATCAGCAAATCCTGTTTTTTTCCTGATGTTTCTTCCCCCAAACTACTGTTCAGGAGTCCTGATCTCAAAGCCTCACACTGACCACACCTGTAAGACCTCTCTGTAGGGGAGGATTTAGGACAGGAATTTCTGAGAGAGGTGAAAGCTAGAATCAGGCAGAAAAAACACCAGTACTTGTGGTTCAGCCTTTAGAAGTTACCCTGGGTGAAGTGCTCTGGGCTCCCTAGGTGGAGTGTGGATTGCCGAATTCAAACCAAGACAAGAATTCTGGTGAATGCTGTGAGGGTGTTCAAAGGTTGCTGCTGAACCACGAAAGACACTGAGATTCTCGGCCTGTGGAGGAGAAGAATTCAATCTGGGGCCAGAGACGAGGCTTGATCACTCAGAGCTTTTGTGTAATAAAGTTTTATTAAAGCATAAAAGAGATAGAGAAAGCTTCTGACATAGACATCAGAAGAGGGCAGAAAGAGCGCCCCCGTTGTTAGTGTTGGAGTTATATACTTTTAATTATTACAGTGAATCAAAAGAATGTCTGGAGTTTGTAAAGACCTCACTAGACCCACTCCCATAATTTACATTTTAAGATAAGGATGAGCCAGAAGGTTTTTTTTCTCCAGAGACTGTCCTCAAGCAGGATAATTTGTTATATAATCCTAAGGAATGTAGTGGGGAAAAAAAGTTTGTGCTTTCTTCCTCTTTGAGAATCAGACCACTGTCTCCTTGGGGACCCCTTATCAACCTGCCTGGAAATTGACTCTCTCAGTGTGATTGAACGGGGCCTGTGCAGTAGACCCTGGGGTTCAGCAAGACTTCTGGTCTCAAGGAAGGGAGTCATCTAATGGAGGTGCTCACAGGACTGGCTGGTGTGAGTTCAGGGACCTGCTGGCTGCCTGCTCCCAGACAGATGCTGAGGCAGCAACAGCATGGAGCAGTTCAGGGAAACTGTCAACAATACTCTGTATCATCTTTCTTATTAGAACCATCCCAGTGTCCAAGTAGTTACAAAAAATGGGAGAGGAGATACAACATAGAAATGATGGAATATATCTGAAGTTATGAGAAATTTAAAGCTAGTGAGTAAACTAATTTCCACATATGCCATCTCTATGGCATATCAAGGATATTTCTATTGAAACCTTACAACCAACTTCTGTCTTTAAGTAGTTCATTGTGATCTCTTCACTACAACCTTAAATAAGGTGGGCGAGGTTGATGTTGATGGTAGGTTAACATTTCATTCATTACAATCAACTGAAACACTAAAAGCCATTCACTTTTATTAATAACCATGTATTAATTTCACGCATAGTTGAAATAAAACCTTTTACAATCCACGGTATGATCCATGATTAAATACAGATCAAAAGTACAGAGAACTGTATTCATTTTTTGATTAATGATGTGAGATTTGTGACTTTTACAGCTTACCAAACAAAGCCTAGGAAGCACTTAGCAAGCATGATATCCACCAGTTCCATGCCTTTTCCAGGAAGGGTTTCTAATACCTTTCTAGGTTATCACTGTCTTTATTTCAACATTGTCAAGTAATAATCATGACTTGTGTTGATATTATAAAGATACATTAATATTGCAGTGAACTGTCATTGTGTTCTTCTTGCAAATCAAGGATATTTCTATTGAAACCTTACAACCAATTTCTCTCTTACTTTAATACATGGAAAGATTAAATGATCACTTACATCATGGCAACCTCCAGATATTTCACATCAATGACAAACACTTCCACTTAGATTGTCATTGTACATTTTACACTATGGTATCCTTCATCTTCTAATGGAGAACAGATAGAAACGGTTGCAAAACATTATAAAAAGGCTAATCTTTAATAAACCATCAAAAACCAATGTTTGTAAACACACTAGAAAGAAAGCTTAGTATGGATTATTTGAGTGCTGAATTACATTCACTTCAATGAATCTCAAATCATGTCATTATTAACAAGCATACATACATTGCTAAGAATTGTCACTTTGTAACTATCAACCTTCATCTCACAATTCATGCTAATATATCCATTTTCTATGTGTTTTAACTATGGAGTACTCCCTACAGTCATTCTGCTTCAGAGAAACTTCTGAAAACAAGATTGATGAAATGTCTTCTAGTATGCAACCTCTGATATTTGTTTGGATTTAACTTTTGATTAAATGCTTTTCTACATATATGTGACATCATCTCCAAAGGTTTTTGTATAAACTCTTGTGTTTTCTGATGCATGTTTAGGGCAAACCTCTTCCATCACTTGTTCCATTACTAGGGTTTCTCTCCACTGGTTATCAGATGTTTAGTGAGATGACCACTATAACTAAAGGCTTTGCCACATTCAGTACGTTTATAAGGCCTCTCTCCAGTATGCACTCACTGATGTTGAGTAAGACTAGAACCCTTAATAAAGGCCTTGCCACATTCTGTACATTTATAACGTCTATCCCTGGTATGAATTCGGTGATGGTGAGTAAGGGTCAAACTCGAAATAAAGGCTTTGCCACATTCTTTACATTTGTATGGTTTCTCCCCAGTATGGACTCGCTGATATACAATTAACTTTGAATGACAAATAAAGCTTAGGCCACACTCTGTACAATGAGAAGGTCTCTGCCCAGAATGAATTCGCTGAGGTCGAGTAAGAACTGAGCAAAAGCTAAAGGCTTTGTTACATTCTTTACATTTATAAGGCTTCTACCCAGTATGAATTCACTGATGATAGGTTAGAAATGAGTAACCAATAAAGGCTTTGCCACATTCTGTACATTTATAAGGTTCTCTCCAGTATGAATTCGGTGATGTTGAGTAAGATGTGAGCGATGGTTAAATGCTTTGCTACATTCTGTACATTTGAAAGGTTTCCTTCCTGTATGAATTTTCCTATGTCTACTTAGATTGGATGACTTACTAAAGACTTTCCCACATATCTTACACTTGTTTTCTTTCTGTGAATTCTGAATAGTGTGCTGTTGAATAAGTTCTGAAAACTGACTAGAAACCTTACCATATTCACTATAAGTCCTATCTCCAGTACATGTACTCTTACCTAGAGAAAAACCTGACATTTGATGAAAGATATTTCTACATTTATTACTTTTAGAGTCCTTATTTGAAGATTCAGGTCCCTGATGTTTCTTAAGGTTTGAGTCTCCTTCAACCGTATACCCAGTTTCATTGCCTGAATACCTTCTCACTCCACCATAAATACTCTTGTAATTATTGGAGCTGGAGCTCTTACTTAAGGTCTGACTCATTTTATTGCACATGGAAACTTGTTGTGTATTGAGCATATCACAATATGTTTTGAACAATGATGGTTGGATTACGCCTCTTCCATTATTATCAACAATACACATCTTGGAATGGACATAAAATATCTGTTGGGGGAAGAATAATGATCCCCTGCTCATGGATCCCTCAAATTGATTATATTGTGAGTTTTCCCCCTCATTATTAAAATTTAGGTGTTCAGACTTGCTTGAATATATGTTTGGTCGAAGCATACGTTCAGTATTTTCTAAATGAGTATTTACAGTAGGGACTAGATTATCTTTCAGATTTTCAATGTTTCCTTTCAGAGAACATGTATGTTTCAAAAAAGATGGAAATCTTTTCTTAAACTCTTACACTTCTCGGCAGATGTTGAAGGCTGAAATTGGTGTTTTTCCCAGTTTGACTCATGTTGCACATTTCTTTTTGCAGTAATATTAGCATTATGTGTAACTGTCTCCATTTCTTATGTCCATATAAACATCTTCTCTGTCTTTCATATACCCCTGTATATTCCCTGTCTTTCATTAAATTTAAGTTTCTGAGGTGAAATGTTTGATATATTCCTAGGTTTGCTTTTGGGAATACATCTTCTAACACTGGATTCTTTTTTTTTTTTTTTTTTTTTATTTTTTGTCTGTCGGTTTCTTTTTTTTTTTTTTATTTGATAAATTTAACGCCTTTTATTGCCATACCTCATTTTACTGTGCTTTGCTTTAGTGAACTTTATAGATACATACATGTTGTTTGTTTTTTTTTTTTCCTT
>NW_011481779.1:8812-11459 GCF_000754665.1 Bison bison bison | reverse complement strand
AAAGTCTCCCACTATTATTGTGTTATTGTTAATTTCTCCTTTCATACTTGTTAGGATTTGTCTTACATACTGCGGTGCTCCCATGTTGGGTGGATATATATTTATAATTGTTATATCTTCTTCTTGGATTGATCCTTTGATCATTATGTAGTGACCTTCTTTGTCTCTTTTCACAGCCTTTGTTTTAAAGTCTAATTTATCTGATACGAGTATTGTGACTCCTGCTTTCTTTTGGTCCCAATTTGCATGGAAAATCTTTTTCCAGCCCTTCACTTTCAGTCTGTATGTGTCCCCTGTTTTGAGGTGGGTCTCTTGTAGACAACATATGTAGGGGTCTTGTTTTTGTATCCATTCAGCCAGTCTTTGTCTTTTGGTTGGGGCATTCAACCCATTTACGTTTAAGGTAATTACTAATAAGTATGATCCCGTTGCCATTTACTTTATTGTTTTGGGTTCGAGTTTATACACCATTTTTGTGTTTCCTGTCTAGAGCTAACACTGGATTCTTCAGCATCAAATCTTGGGTGTCTTGTAGAGACATAGCAGAAAGATACCAAATAATAAGTAACTTTCCCTGCTATTCTCAGTGAATATCTTTAAAGATTTAGAGAAAATTGATGACCACAGCTGGTTTAAAAATAAAATAGAGACGGAAGGATCTAGATGCAGGGGATTAGGCAGATGTGGAGATCCTCTCTCTCTCCACAAATGAATGAGAAATGGAACAATTCTCTTGGAGCCCAGCTGAACACTAGTAGAGGCCCTTGGAAATCTGAAAGGACAAGAAAGATTCCTGCTGAGCTAGGTAGGGCAAGAGAAAGAAAAAGGAAAAGGAAGAGCAGAGGAAGTGGGTTGGGGCCTGCAACCCTGCAGGGAGATGAAACTGAGGAGAGGTCTCCATATCTGGGGGAGCCCCTCACTAGTGAGCTCAGTTTGGACAGAAGGAGAGCCTCATTCTCTGTGGGAAGAGAAAAGCACAACCAGCCTGTGGTAGCAGGACAGATTGAGACCTTTACACAGGCTGCTGAGCGCTGCCCTGCCCATAGAGCCTTAGAGGCATGTCCACCAATGAATACAAGGGCTGGGTGCTGAAACGTGGGGTTTGGAAAGCAGACTGAGGCAGAGGACTGCGGTTGGCTATAAGGAAACATCCTGAAGGAATGGGAGTGAGGAGGAGCTCTGCAAACGGCAATGCTTGAGGAGGAAGCCTGAACGACTATAGAGCAGAGTGCCATTGGTGAGTGATGCCCAAAGAAGAAGCCCATTTCATCTCTTGTCCCTTGTACCAGCCCCTGCTCAGCAGGGACTACGAAGAACTCCACCCACATAGGTCTTTTGAGCCCCCAGCCACGGCCTCCCCCCATGCACCTCCTTCACAATCAGCAGACTCCTGTGCTCTGGTGCAGCGTCAGGAGAAGATACCTGTGAGTTGACTGCACGCACAGATGGAGCTGAAAGGACAGCTGAACCCCAGGGATAAAGAAAAGCTGAAACCTCTCCTTGTAGCAACACAAGCCATGGTCTTACACCCACAACCAGCTTTGTAACCTCAGCCCCTACAGAGCATCTGAATCAACAAACAGGGCTCTCCCAGTCATGGCATGTATAGCTTTAGCAGCTATAGACTCTGTGGGCTCCTACAAATGGCAACTGGGCCAGACAGAGCATGAGCTGAATCGTAGCACCACAGTGGGTCCAGCTCCACGCTCAATGCAATCCCAGGACTTCACTTCACTGAATCTATGCTGGTGACCTTGTGAAAACAACATCTGAGAGACACCAGGGCCATATGCCATCATGCCCATGGTTAAGGTGGGGAAAAGGCTGTATATTGTCACCCTGCTTATTTAACTTATATGCACAGTACATCATGAGACATAACAGGTTGGATGAAGTACAAATTGGAATCAAGATTTCAGGGAGAAGTATCCATAATCTCAGATATACAGATGACACCACCCTTATAGCAGAAAGCACACCACCCTTATAGTAGAAAGTGAAGAGAAACTGAGGAGTCTCTGGATGAAACTGAAAGAAGAGGGAGAAAAAGCTGGCTTCAAACTCAGCCTTCAAAAAATGAAGATCATGGCACCGGTCAGATCATTCCATCACAAACAGTGGTAGAAACAGTGGAAACAGTGAGAGGCTTTAATTTTTGGGGTCCAAAATCACTGCAGATGGTTATTACAGCCATGAAAGTAAAAGATGCTTCCTCCTTGGAAGAAAAGGTATGACCAAACTAGGCAGCATATTAAAAAGCAGAAACATTATTTGGCTGATAAAGGTCCATCTATTCAAAGCTAAGGTTTTTCCAGTAGTCATGTATGGATGTGAGAGTTGGACCATGAAGAAAGCTGAGTGGCGAAGAACGGATGATTTTGAACTGTGGTGTTGGAGAAGACTCTTGAGAGTCCCTTGGACTGCAAGGAGATCACACCACTCCATCCTAAAGGAAATCAGTCCTGAATATTCACTGGAAGGACTGATGCTAAAGTGGAAGCTCCGATTCTTTGTCCACCTGATGCGAAGAACTGATGTAATGAGAAAGACCCTGATGCTGGGAAAGATTGAAGATGGGAGGAGAAGGGAATGACAGAGGATGAGATGGTTGGATGGCATCACTGACTTGATGGACATGAGTTTGAAC
>NW_011481779.1:7547-8579 GCF_000754665.1 Bison bison bison | reverse complement strand
CTCTGAGGTAACAATAAAATAAAGTATTTTAGCATGTTAGAATTGGGGCAAATACACTAAAGATATTTAATATGAGATCTTATAAGGAAAAGAGAAAGCTTGAACTCAACCTGAGATGTCCATTCTTTCATTTTCACCAGGTTTTACTTTCTGTAGTGAAAAATAACTTGAATTTGAAATTTGTTTAAAAGGTCCTATGGGTTGCTCCCAGTGGATAGGAAACTATAAACCAGAGAACAAAAATCTGTCCCCAGTATTCCTAGAAGTCTGGCAGTTTGTCTACCACTCCACTCACAAATTTCTGTCTAGAGGTAGAGGGAAGCTTTAAAAGGACTGTCATACAGTTACTTAGAAATGGGCAGAGTTTTCCTAGGGTCCCCAAGAAATCCAAGAGCAATGAAAAAATGCAGTTTGTAACAAGGCAAGAGGAGACTTTTAGTTCACACTGTGATGGAGAAAATTAATCACTGGAGATAAATTCATGAATGATTTAAGAGACAGAATAGGGCAGGTGATACATTTCTGTGACAGTAGCAGACACAAATCCAGGTTTTCGAAAACTATTTCCATTGAAGCAAATCTTCCAACACCATGTGACGAAGGATGAATTCCTCGCTGCTCCTGAGACCTCTCTGAATCATCATCTCCATCCATTCATACCTACCTGAGTTCAGTTCAGTTCAGTAGCTCAGTCGTGTCTGACTCTTTTCGACCCCATGAATTGCAGCACTCCAGGCCTCCCTGTCCATCACCAACTTCTGGAGTTCACTCAAACTCATGTCCATTGAGTTGGTGATGTCATCCACCCATCTCATCCTCTGTTGTCCTCTTCTCCTCCTGGCCCCAATCCCTCCCAGCATCAGGGTCTTTTCCAATGGGTCAACTTTTCCCATGAGGTGGCCAAAGTACTGGAGTTTCAGTACTTTAGCATCAGTCCTTCCAATGAACACCCATGACTGATATCCTTTAGGATGGACTGGTTGGACCTCCTTGCAGTCCGAGGGACTCTCAAGAGTCTTCTCCAACACCACA
>NW_011481779.1:4418-6465 GCF_000754665.1 Bison bison bison | reverse complement strand
CAAAGATGAAAAGAAGTAGAAAAGCTGCTCAGGGGCTGGCTAACGGCTGCCGGGAGCCGGCAGCTAGCCAGGAGAACCAAGACCAGACATTCGTTTGTGACATTAGTGTTTCTCTAGGTACGAGAAGAAGCCAGAATTGGGACTCATAAAATCTTTACCTGAAAACATCTCACTCTCGGAAGGCCAGTTCTGGGTTTTTCCCAGGTCACAGAGTGCCTTATTTCTGATCTCTACTCTGAACTCCTTTCGGGGGCTGTTGAAGGTCAGCAGCTTGCAGTGGTCATGATGTCATCTTTGTAGAGACAGCTGGCAGAGTCCAGTTAGCAGGGTCCTTTCAGAGCCACAAATTTGACCATGCTTTGGGGGCATTTCTTGTCCATTGTGTCCTGCAGCACTGGGAAGGCTCATTCCCAGGTCTAGGGAAGGTTCCATTGATAGGCCACTCAATGTGCTGTTTCTAGAGCAGGTCTTGTGAGGAGCAAAATCTCTGGACCATACCTGTCTTACTAGCCTCTTGGTCCAGGAAAATATTCCCTTTTCTTGCTTCTTCCTGTATCTAGAGTTACATTATTACAATCACTGATAGCATTTGGAACTGCATATCAGCATTTTATCACAGGCTCAGTCACACATTGAGTAACATAAGAATCAATCTTCTGAAAGAAGCAGCATAGAAAATAATATAGCTATAGCTAGCAGTTATTATTAAGTTATTATTAAGTTATTAGAAGGTCATAAGTAAGAATGATAAGTCAAGAACTTTCATTAGGTAGAGCAGTATACCCCAGGTCATCTGACTTCATTTGTTAAATGACTAAAGCCTGGTGTTACACTCCTGTTTGTACATCATGGAGCATCTCATCTTTATCTGAAGATTGCTTCCTGAGATTAGCTTTAGAAACAGTGTCCTTTTTAATAACTTATTGAATGTTTTAGAAATATAACATAACAAGGAACTATCTCAGAAGTGAGTCTTGGTAAACACTAGACCTTAATTAACAAAACCAGAAACTTAGTTCAACAATGAAAAAACGTTAATATTCAATGAGACGTATTTTTTTCATTATGAGGGCATTAACCCTGTAGCCAGGGAAGGCTTTAACCCATCAAATAGAAATGAAGTTTGTCAGGGAGCCGGGAAAAACCAGGCAGCCATCTTGGATTTCCCATAGCACTGACTCTTTGATTTACAGCTATTGTTTACCCATTTTTAAATCCGCAATTTAGGACAAGTCAATGGCACCCCACTCCAGTACTCCTGCCTGGAAAATCACATGGATGGAGGAGCCTGGTAGGCTGCAGTCCATGGGGTCCCAAAGAGTCAGATACGATGGAGCGACTTCACTTTCACTTTTCACTTTCATGCATTGGAGAAGGAAATGGCACCCACTCCAGTGTTCTTCCCTGGAGAATCCCAGGGATGGGGGAGCCTGGTGGGCTGCCATCTATGGGGTCACACAGAGTCAGACACAACTGAAGCGACTTAGCAGCAGCAGCAGCAGCAGCATGGCCATGTTTTAATGACATCAGGACAGCAAAATCTAACCGTGAGGGGTTATTTTTGTAGAACAAGAATGAGCTTTGTCTACATGTACCATAGTCTTAAGTAATGCTTATTTACTTTACCAAAGTAAAAAAAAAGATTTTTTAAATGAACATAAATGACTTAAAGGTAAAGAAATTCATAATGTCTTCTTGAAAGCTGCATTATAATAAAAATGTGTTCTATTAACATAGAGATTAGACTAAATTTCAGTCCGGTGCCAGCTGACCAGATAAGAAACAGACAAAATTGTTTATCAGGTAACCTTAGAAAAATCTTTTCCATAAATCTTGAAATAGCAGTATTCTTGCAAAGGCATCAGAGTGAAACCATACAGTTCAGTTCAGTTCAGTTCAGTTCAGTCGCTCAGTCAAGTCCGACTCTTTGCGACCCCATGAATCGCAGCACGCCAGGCCTCCCTGTCCATCACCAACTCCCGGAGTCCACTCAGACTCATGTCCATCGAGTCAGTGATGCCATCCAGCCATCTCATCCTCTGGCGTC
>NW_011481779.1:0-854 GCF_000754665.1 Bison bison bison | reverse complement strand
ACCTGGAGTACCAGGCAAATTTGGCCTTGGAATACGGAATGAAGCAGGGCAAAGACTAATAGAGTTTTGCCAAGAGAACACACTGGTCATAGCAAATACCCTTTTCCAGCAACACAAGAGAAGACTCTACACATGGACATCACCAGATGGTCAACACCGAAATCAGATTGATTATATTTTTTACAGCCAAAGATGGAGAAGCTCTATAGAGTCAGCAAAAACAAGACTGGGAGCTGACTGTGGCTCAGATCAAGAACTCCTTCTTGCCAAATTCAGACTTAAATTGAAGAAAGCAGGGAAAACCACTAGACCATTCTGGTATGACCTAAATCAAATCCATTATGATTATACAGTGGAAGTGAGAAAGAGATTTAAGGGCCTAGATCTGATAGATAGAGTGTCTGATGAATTATGGATGGAGGTTAATGACATTGTACAGAAGACAGGGATCAAGACCATCCCCATGGAAAAGAAATACAAAAAAGCAAAATGGCTGTCTGGGGAGGCCTTACAAATAGCTGTGAAAAGAAGAGAAGTGAAAAGCAAAGGAGAAAAGGAAAGATATAAGCAACTGAATGCAGAGTTCCAAAGAATAGCAAGAGATAAGAAAGCCTTCCTCAGTGATCAATGCAAAGAAATAGAGGAAAACAACAGAATGGGAAAAACTAGAGGTCTCTTCAAGAAAATTAGAGATACCAGGGAAACATTTCATGCAAAGATAGGCTCGATAAAGGACAGAATGGTATGGACCTTACAGAAGCAGAAGATATTAAGAAGACGTGGCAAGAATACACAGAAGAACTGTACAAAAAAGATCTTCACGACCCAGATAATCAGGATGGTGTGATCACTGA
>NW_011481778.1:19205-19738 GCF_000754665.1 Bison bison bison | reverse complement strand
AACTTGTTGGCCCTTGTGTGGTGTTTGGTTTCAGTGTCGGTATGGAGGTGTTTGATGAGCTCCTGTCTATTAATGTTCCTTGGAGTCAGGAGTTCCCTGGAGTCAGGGTTTGGACTTAAGCCTCCTGCTTCCGGTTATTGGTCTTATTTTTACAGTAGTTTCAAAACTTCTCCTTCTATACAGCACCATTGGTAAAACATCTACATTAAAGATGAAAAGTTTCTCTACTGTGAGGGTCACTCAGAGAGGTTCACAGGGTTACATGGAGAAGAGAAGAGGGAGGAGGGAGTTAGAGGTGACCCAAATGAGATGAGGTGGAATCGAATTGTGGAGAGAGTGGGGTAGCCAGTAGTCACTTCCTTATGTGCACTCCACAACTGGACCACTCAGAGATGTTCACGGAGTTATACAGAGAAGAGGAGAAGGAGGAAGGAGACAGAGGTGGCCAGAAAGATAAAAGGGGGGAATGAAAAGGAGGGAGACAGATCCAGCCAGTAATCAGTTCCCTAAGTGTTCTCCACCATCTGGAACAC
>NW_011481778.1:17481-18413 GCF_000754665.1 Bison bison bison | reverse complement strand
CTAAAAATTAAAAAAATAAAAAAAAAAAGAAAGGAAGAAAGAATGATCGTAAATATAGTAAAAATATATCTAGGACTTTTTCTGGTTTTATTTTGAGTATTGTGGGTTTAGTTCATTTTTGGCTAGTTCCTTGGTCCGACTTATATTTCTCAAGATCTATAGGCCCCTTCCTATGTAGTCCGTAGTAACCACGGGGTTTTAATCTATTGCCTGTAGCTTCCAAGGCGTTTCCCTCTGTTATAACTTCTGTTTGCTGGTCTCTTCAGTGTCTGGTTACCGCCCTGACACAAAGGGGACGGTGGGGGAAACTTTTTTTCTTTTTTAGGCTCACTTGTTCATTCGCGCTGTGGGGAGGGAGGGAGGGATGCTGCAAACAAATAACACTGGCATGCGCTCGCAGTGCCTCAGCCACCCTGGGCCTGCCCCCGCTCACGGCGCGTGTAGCCTCCCCGCCCACGCTGCTCGGTCTCTAGGTTGTTCCGCCGGGAACAATCCGAGGCCGGCCCTGGGCTGCATGCACCTCCCAGGTCCAAGCCGCTCAGGTTCAGGCACTCGGGTAGTCCTCAGAGGCGCAGACTCAGTTGGGCCTGTGTTTTGTGCTCTTCTCTGGTCTGAGCAGCTCAGGTGATGAGGTGTTTGGCGAGCGTCAATGCTGCGACTTATTGCCCCCCCGCCACTCGGTTATCTGGGTGTAAAACTGGCGCACCTTCTCAGGCAAATGTTGACCATCCAGACCCCCAAGAAGTTTTCGTTAGCAAAGAAGCCTGCTTACAGTTTTATAAATAATGTCTCTCTGGGGCTGAGATTGACCCCTTCCGGCTCTGGCTGCCTGTCACCGGAGGGGGAAGGTCTGCAGCTGGCTCTCTCTGTTCAGTCCTTTGTTCTGTGCGCGGGCCTGGCGGTGTCTTAGGTTGGGGCTGGCTTTTCGCATG
>NW_011481778.1:15788-17381 GCF_000754665.1 Bison bison bison | reverse complement strand
CTCTCTGTGCTTCCAAAGCTCGGCACAGATTCGGCAGTGAGAAGGTTTCCTGGTGTTTGGAAACTTCTCTATTTTTAAGACTCCCTTCCCGGGACGGAGCTCCGTCCCTCCCTCTTTTGTCCCTTTTTTTGTCTTTTATATTTTTTCCTACCTCCTTTCGAAGACTTGGGTTGCTTTTCTGGGTGCCTGATGTCCTCTGCCGGCATTCAGTAGTTGTTTTGTGGAATTTACTCGACGTTTAAATGCTGTTTTGATGAATTTGTGGGGGAGAAAGTGTTCTCCTCGTCCTACTCCTCTGCCATCTTGGCTCCTCCCCCTGTAATTAATTTCTAATCTCATAGTGTGGAGGTCAGAAAAGACACTTGATATGATTTCAATATTGTTTACTTTACCAAGCCTTAATTTGTGACTCAAGTTGTGATCTAACTTGGCGAATGTTCTGTGCGCATGTAAGAAGAAAGTGTATTCTGCTGCTTTGGAATGGAGTGTCCTGTAAATAGCAATTAAGTCTATTTGTTCGATTGTGTCATATAAAGTTTGTGCTTGCTTATTAATTTTCTGTCTGGATAACCTATCTATTGGTATAAGTGGAATGTTAAAGCCCCCCATTATCTTTGTGTTACCATCAGTTTCCCCCTTTATGGATATTAGGATTTGTCTTGTATATTGAGGTGTTCCTATATTTAATGTATAAATATTTACAATTTTATCTTTATATTTATATATATATATAAATTTATGTATATATAAAGATATAAATATTTATCTTCTTCTTGAATTGACCCTTTCATCATTATGTAGTGTCCTTTCTTGTCTCTTTTAAAGAGACAAAACTCATAAAGATATGAGTTTTGCTACTCCAGCTTTCTTTTGATTTCCCTTTGCACGAGATGTCTTTCTCCATTCCGTCTCTCTGTGTCTTCAGGTCTGAAGTGGGTCTCTTGTAGACAACATATATACAGGCCTTTAAAAAAATATCCATTTAGCCAGTCCATTTCTTTCTTTCTTTTTTTTGGGGGGGAATCTTTTATTTATTTATTTTTTTAACCATTTATCATTTATTAATTATTATTATTTTTTTTTACTTTGCACCACCCTGAACGTGCCCGATCTCATCTGATCTCGGAAGCTTAGCAGGGTCGGGCCTGGTTAGTACTTGGATGGGAGTCCATTTCTTTTTATTGGAGCATTTAATCCATTTAAACTTAAGGTAATTATCAATATGTATATTCCTATTACCGTTTTCTTAATTGCTTTCAGTTTGCTTTTCTTGGTATTTTTCTTCTCTTGTGTTTCCTACCTAGAGAGGTTCTTTTAGCATTTGTTGTAAAGTTGGTCTGGTGGTGCTGAATTCTCTTAGCTTTTGCTTGTCTGTAAAGTTTTTGATTTCTCTGTCAAATTTGGATGAGAGCTTAGGTGGATGAAGTAATCTTGGTTGTAGCTTTCCCCCTTTCATCACTTTAAATATATTCTGCCACTTACTTTTGGCTGTAGAGTTTCGGCTGAAATATTAGTTAATAACCTTATGGGGATTCTCTGTCTGTTATTTGTTGATTTTCCCTTGCTGTTTTTAATATTTTTTCTTTGTATTTA
>NW_011481778.1:11481-14579 GCF_000754665.1 Bison bison bison | reverse complement strand
CACACGACTGATGTGACTCAGCAGCAGCAGCAGCAGCAGCAGCAGTTCTGGCGTTATAAGAAAAAAAAAGTTTGTCCTTTTCTCTTCCTTGAGAACTCCAGACCCCTATCTTCTCCTTGAGATCCCTGGACTGGTTTCTCCTCCTTGGGGACCCCAGACTTCTTATCAACATGCCTAGGAATTGACTGTCTCACTCTTTCATCTCCATCAAGGGGCTGTTTTGCTCTTCTTCAACTTCTGCCATTAGAGTGGTATCATGTGCATATCTGAGGTTGTTGATACTTCTCCTGGCAATCTTGATTCCAGCTTGTGATTCATCCAGCCTGGATTTTACATGATATACTCTGAACAGAAGTTAAAGGAGCAGGGTGATAATATACAGCCTTTTCATACTCCTTTTATAATTTTCAACCATTCAGCTGTTCCATGTCTGGTTCTAACTGTTGCTTCTTGATCCACATACAGGTTTCTCAGGAGACAAGTGAGGTGGTCTGGTACTCCCATGAATTTAACAGTTTCCCACAGTTTGTTGTGATCCACACAGTCAAAGGCTTTAGTGTAGTCAACGAAGCAAAGGTAGATGATTTTCTGAATTCCTTTGCTTTCACCATGATCCGATGAATGTTGGCAATTTTATCTCTGGCTCCTTTCAAAACACCCTCACTCCCCAGTTTTCCCTTATAAGACTTTAATTAGTCTATAGTGGGCATTAACTGTTTTTCAATACTTTGGGAAGCTCAAAGGAATATCCCTTGTTAGGGCAAATATAGATTTTTTTTTTTCTTGCAAGTGGGATCTTCCAGAATACCAACAGGTATGTCAAATCATGACAGATTTATTGGGAATAAAACTCTGAATTGGCTGTCTGTGGTGGCTACAAGGTCTCTGGTGTTTACCAAGAATACAGGCTATTCTTTTTCTGGTGAATTATGCTACTTGGGAACATAGAGCAAGTTAAAACACCACAACATTTCCTGTTCTTATTGGGATTCTGTTGTTTTTCTTGAATAAATGCCCCATCATCTTACTGTGTGTCATAGTTATTTTCCAGAGTTCTGAAAAAGTGATCTACAAGGGAAGCCATTTCTCACATTTGTTTTATAAAGGAGAGAATTTTACTCTGAAATTTTATGCCTTTCACATTTTAAGATGCATGTTGAATTATTCATTGTTTTCTATTTAAGGCTATAGTTGCTCAATATTTACCTACTTTTCCCTGAATGACTCATTGAAAGCACCCATCATCCTCTTAATAATTTAAAAATTTTTAGTGCTGTTTATTTTTCATTAAAAATATTAAATATAATTTTAAACTGGAAAATTATTAGTTCTATTACAAAGGAAGAGAAGAGGAGAGGAGGATTACTGATGGCTAGACTCTACCTGCTTATGTCTGCTTCTCCTGCAAGCCCAACTCTAGGAATTCTCTGCTGTTCTGTGGTAAAAAATGCATGGCTGGCTTGGTTCCTCTTGTCTTTCACCCAGGAAGGGTGATTGTAGAAAAGACTAATGAGATCCTCTACCCCCAATTTTTCTTTACCTAGGCTACCTAATCCTTCTCCCAGAGCAGCAGTTTCCTCCCATATAAGGAAAGAGCCAACCTCTAACTCCTCAGGCCTTTCAACAATCATGATGTGAGTTCCTCAGAAATTACACTCTCCTGAGCAAGTCCATGGCTGGGCTGATGTCGATCCTTGTGACCAACTTTTCGGTTACTTAAAACACAACCTTGAGCAAGTTATTTAATCTCTTTGTAATTTCAGGATGATCTTTCATTAGATGCATGCAATACTTAGGTAATATAATGTTTTGAGGATTTAATTAAGCATATATTGTAGGTAAGGTTTTATGTGTAATTTTTTTGCACATAATTATGTATAACAACAATGTGCAGTTAATTTTAATGTATAATTAAAAACACATAGAATATATATTCAATAAAAGTATTCTTCACATAACTCAGCTCTCCACTGGAATAGTTTGCTTTTGGAAATTCAAATAAAAATAGATATGATCACCCATCAAGTCTCTTGGACATCTAGAGTTCCTGACAATTTCTGTGCATTTTCTTGGGCTTAATTTCTCTTGGTCATCTCTCAGATCTCTGTTTCCTGGACTCTTTATATCAATGGACTCTACACTTTCCTCCTATCTGATCTTCCTGACACACATTATGCAGATCCAGGTCTGTCTTCCTTTAATTCCCCAAAGATTCCTAGCACCAAGTGTTTGTGTTCAGTAAACTCTTTGCAACGTTTCTGAAGTTGGTATGTGTGCTTCTTTATGTGTTATGCCTAGTATAGGATGGTTCAGTTCAGCTCAGTTCAGTCACTCAGTCATGTCCAACTCTTTGTGACCCCATGAATCGCAGCACGCCAGGCCACCCTGTCCATCACCATCTTCCAGAGTTCACTCAAACTCACGTCCATCGAGTCAGTGATACCATCCAGCCATCTCATCCTCTGTCGTCCCCTTTTCCTCCTGCCCCCAATCCCTCCCAGCATCAGAGTCTTTTCCAATGAGTCAACTCTTCCTATGAGGTGGCCAGACTACTGCAGTTTCAGTTTTAGCATCATTCCTTCCAAAGAAATCCTAGGGCTGATCTCCTTCAGAATGGTTGGATCTCCTTGCAGTCCATGGGGCTCTCAAGAGTCTTCTCCAACACCACAGTTCACAGTATCAATTCTTCGGCGCTCAGCTTTCTTTACAGTCCAAATCCCACATCCATATATGACCACTGGAAACACCATAGCCTTGGCTAGAAGGACGTTTGTTGGCAAAGTAATGTCTCTGCTTTTCAATATGCTACCTAGGTTGGTCATAACTTTTCTTCCAAGCAGTAAACATCTTTTAATTTTATGGCTGCAATCACCATATGCAGTTATTTTGGAGCCCCCCAAAATAAAGTCTGACACTGTTTCCACTGTTTCCCCATCTATTTCCCATGAAGTGGTGGGTCTAGATGCCATGATCTTCGTTTTCCGAACGTTGAGCTTTAAGCCAACTTTTTCACTCTCCACTTTCACTTTCATCAAGAGGCTTTTTAGTTCCTCTTCACTTTCTGCCATAAGGGTGGTGTCATCTGCATATCTGAGGTT
>NW_011481778.1:4727-10761 GCF_000754665.1 Bison bison bison | reverse complement strand
CTCCACTAGCTTTGTTCATAGTGATGCTTTCTAAGGCACACTTGACTTCACATTCCAGGATGTCTGGCTCTAGGTGAGTGATCATACTATCGTGGTTATCTGGGTCCTGAAGATCTTTTTTGTATAGTTCTCCTGTGTATTCTTGCCACCTCTTCTTAATATCTTCTGCTTCTCTTAGGTCCATACCATTTCTGTCCTTTATTGAGCCCATCTTTGCATGAAATATTTCCTTGGTATCTCTAATTTTCTTGAAGAGATCTCTAGTCTTTCCCATTCTGTTGTTTTCCTCTATTTGTTTGCACTGATCGCTGAGGAAGGCTTTTTTGTCTCTTCTTGCTATTCTTTGGAACTCTGCATTCAGATGCTTATATCTTTCCTTTTCTCCTTTGTTTTTTCGCTTCTCTTCTTTTCACAGCTATTTGTAAGGCCTCCCTAGACAGCCATTTTGCTTTTTTGCATTTCTTTTCCATGGGGATGGTCTTGATCCCTGTCTCCTGTACAATGTCACGAACCTCAGTCCATAGTTCATCAAGCAGTCTATCTATCAGATCTAGTCCTTTAAATCTACAAGCGCGGCAGCTGCGACAGCACACAAGCGTGGCCAAGAGGATCTACCCCGCGTCCGAGGTCAGGGGCCACGGCGCAGAGGAGCTACCCCGGTCCGAGGTCAGGGACGGTGGCCGAGAGGAGCAAACCCATGTCCAAGAGTGGTGGCTGCCGGGCGCAGGAGGGCCAGAGAAGCTACTCCACATTCTAGGTCAGGAGGGGTCCTTACCCCAGGACCACTGTAAGGAGCAGCAGCTGCACTTTGCTGGAGCAGCCGTGAAAAGATACCCCACGTCCAAGGTAAAAGAAACCCAAGTAAGATGGTAGGTGTTGCAAGAGGGCATCAGAGGTCAGACGCACTGAAACCATAATCACAGAAAACTAGTCAATCTAATCACACTAGGACCATAGTGTTGTCTAACTCAATGAAACTAAGCCATGCCCTGTGGGGCCACCCAAGACAGGCAGGTCATGGTGGAGAGGTCTGACAGAATGTGGTCCACTGGAGACGGGAATGGCAAACCACTTAAGTATTCTTGTCTTGAGAACCCCATGAACAGTGTGAAAAGACAAAATGATAGGATACTGAAAGAGGAACTCCACAGGTCAGTAAGAGCCCAATATGCTACTGGAGATCAGTGGAGAAGTAACTCCAGAAAGAATGAAGGGATGGAGCCAAAGCAAAAACAGTACCCAGCTGTGGATGTGACTGGTGATAGAAGCAAGGTCCAATGCTGTAAAAAGCAATATTGCATAGGAACCTGGAATGTTAGGTCCATGAATCAGGGCAAATTGGAAGTGGTCAAACAGGAGATAGCAAGAGTAAACGTCAACATTCTCAGAATCAGTGAACTGAAATGGACTGGAATGGGTGAATTTAACTCAAATGACCATTATATCTACTACTGCGGGCAGGAATCCCTCAGAAGAAATGGAGTAGCCATCATGGTCAACAAAAGAGTCCGAAATGCAGTACTTGGATGCAATCTCAAAAACGATGGAATGAACTCTGTTCTTTTCCAAGGCAAACTATTCAATATTACAGCAATCCAAGTCTATGCTTCAACCAGTAATGCTGAAGAAGCTGAAGTTGAACGATTCTATGAAGATCTTCAAGACCTTTTAGAACTAACACCCAAAAAAGATGTCCTTTTCACTATAGGAGACTGGAATGCAAAAGTAGGAAGTCAAGAAACACCTGGAGTAACAGGCAAATTTGGCCTTGGAATACGGAATGAAGCAGGGCAAAGGCTAATAGTATTTTGCCAAGAGAACACACTGGTCATAGCAAACACCCTCTTCCAACAACACAAGAGAAGACTGTACACATGGACATCACCAGATGGTCAACATCAAAATCAGATTGATTACATTCTTTGCTGCCAAAGATGGAGAAGCTCTATACAGTCAGCAAGAACAAGACCGGGAGCTGACTGTGGCTCAGATCATGAACTCCTTATTGCCAAATTCAGACTAAAATTGAAGAAAGTAGGGAAAACCACTAGATCGATCAGGTATGACCTAAATCAAATCCCTTATGATTATACAGTGGAAGTGAGAAATAAATTTAAGGGACTAGTACAGGCCGGTTAGTATGTTGAATATGAGATAGGCTACCTCAACTTTTTAAAAATTCTAGGTGTTTTGCCAGCATATAAATTCCACTGTGTGGCTGTCTCCCAGTGTCCTTGGCCTGTACCACATTGCTGCTTCTTTCTCTCTAGGCTCCTCCGTCCCAACCCCCTTTAGCAAATGATTTCCAAAACCAAACATTTCTCACACAAAGATTGCTCACAACAGATGTAGGGACATGACAGAGAAGGGCATACCAGCCTCATTCATCTTCACCCTGAGAATGACCCGTGGATGAGCTGCCTGGATTTTGACGGCATACAGAAGTTAGTGACCACAGGACCCACAGACCATCTTTTGAAGTAATTCCTCGATAATACATTGGGTTGGAGGCAATGAGCCTGGTGGATATTCTCTTGTCTGAGATGTTACAGAGCAGTTTAAGGGAGCAGAAAATGGACTCTTGTGAGTTGTTTGAGGTCACAGAGTGGGATGGGACAGTGGCTGTGATGTAGTGAAATTTTTTCTAGAGTTTGTTGTTGAGAGTACATACCTTTCCCTGATTCACTGTGTGATTTTTTTTGTAGGTCATGCAGCCACACTTGATCTCGGTTTTCACATCCAAAAATGGGTTTAATGTACCGTGCTATGAATACCTTGAGTGCATGACTGAGTGCATGCCAGTCTTGTGGATGCAGCATTGGGTCTGGGCAGCTGAGGAGAAAGCCTCAGTGGGGAGAAGGAGGCATGGACCAGGAGTTAGGTAGATAGGGCTGCTCCTGTGGAGTGTGGGATGAGACAGTTCTCAGGTGTGGGGACTCAGTCTAGGGAGAAGACACCAGAGCCTGAGCCTCAGCAGGTGGAAGTGAGTCTGAGGCAGCTGAGGCTCTGGACAGGAGGAGTGTAGATATCCACGCCTGCTGCTCTGTGATAACAGGAGCAGGGCTGGCAGAGGATGAAAAGGAAGTGGTGGGTGTGATGCAGACAAGAGCCTATCAGAGACCATGGAGTCTGGCTTTGTCCTGTGTGTAGGGAGGATAACTGCTACTAGTGACAAGCAAGAAAACCAGAAGAGTGCAAGAACAGATATATGCTAATATTTGTACTGGGCATATGAGAACTCGACACTTTTCACAACAACTTTTAGTTTCTTTTGCTAATGGCTTCTGACTTGGGCAACTGATAGTTGAAGTTCACAGAAAATCAAACAGGAAATTTATCTCATTAAATGGTATAAAGAAGAAGATATCTTGCCCATCCTGGGTTTAATAGTGTAATTTCTGTGCTGGATCATAAGTTGATATTAGTGGCCAAGGATGCCTGGACTGAGCTGTTAATCAGGGGAAACTAGTAAAAGGATTATAATGAGGGTAGGGGTAAGGAGTGTGAGATCACCAAACTAGCATGACCACAGGAATGGGGCGCCATGCCAATACAGTATCAGTTCAGTTCAGTTCATTCGCTCAGTCATGTCTGACTCTTTGCGACCCCATGAAATGCAGCACGCCAGGCCTCCTTGTCCATCACCAACATAGGTATATCATAAAGTAGAGTTGTTTATATATTTATTCTGCAATAGTTTATTGAGGTCCATTGTAGGTTCTGGGGATAATATGAAACATCTGAATGGCTTATTCTAGCCCTGTGAGCTGATATCCAGAACTAACTTGTTAGCCCCACCCTTGGGGTGGAGATGAGCCCAAGAACTCTTAGGAGTGAAGCCTTTCCCGCTCTCTTGCTGTTCCTCCTAAATGTTTCCTCTGTAGCTGCATAAGCTGGCAGGCAGCCTGAGATGGAACCCTCCTCAGAAGACCCCCACCTCTACTGGACCACCCGGCTCCTGGGACTCACTAGCCTGCTCCTCAGTGAGTAGCCTGGGCTCTTTGTGGCAGGGGGCAAGATACAGGGACCCCTTCTCTCTCTGATGTCTTAAGTTGTGTTGAGGCTGGGACCCCTGATTGGAGGCAGCCTTGGCTAGAGTAAGGGATCCATTACTAGGGAGGTGAGGTCACTACTGCTTCAATAACAGGGAAGCCAAGAGATCCTGGAGCTACTTGGGGAGAGGAATAGAGAGAGATACAGAAGCAGCTTCTGGGGACCAAAGGAGTGGGAACAAGGTCCCCTTGACCTGACGGAGGGAATGTAACAGGCTCTGACACTGTCCATGGAGAAGGGGCAGACCTAGAACACTGTATCTGAATTGGAAGAAGCACCTGGAGTCTAGTTTTCTTGGGTCGATGCAGGATGTTGAATACAGTAAAATTCTAATTTCGTAAAAGGAGGAGCAGCCTCCAAAATTTAAGGGTGTCTGTATAGCCAAGTGTTGTAAAAGAATGAAGAAACCATGGAAGGAACAGTAAACTGCTAAGTGGGTTGCAGCAGGGGGTGAACTTGGAGAAGAAAGAAAGGAGGGTGAAGCAGAGAGGATGCAATTAAGCCAAAAGGGAACTTAAAGAATGATAGTCATGAGAAAGCTATATATCTCATTTATTTATTTTTAGCTTTCTATTTATTTTTTTACATTTAAGGATAACGGCTTTATAGTATTTTGTTGTTTCCTGTCAAACCTCAAGATGATTCAGCCATAGATATACATATATATCCTCCCTCTTGAAATTCCCTCCCATCTCCCTCCCCATCCCACCCTTCTAGGTTGATACAGAGCCCCTGTTTGAGTTTCCTGAGACATACAGCTAATTCCCATTGTATATCTACATTACATATGGTAGTGTAAGTTTCTATGTTGCTCTCTCCATACATCTCACCCTCCCCTCCCCTCTTATCATGTCTGTAAGTCTGTTCTCTGTGTCTGTTTCTCCATTGCTGCCCTGCCAATAAATTATTTGGTACCATCTTTCTAGATTCCGTATATATGCGTTAGTATACAATATTTATTTTTCTCTTTCTGACTTACTTCATTCTTTATAATAGGCTCTGTGTTCATCCACCTCATTAGAACTGACTCAAATGCATTCCTTTTTATGGCGAAATAATATTCTATTGTGTATATGTACCAAAACTTCTTTATCCATTCATATGTTGATAGACATTTAGGTTGTTTCCATGTTCTAGCTGTTGTAAATAGTGCTGAAATCAACAAGGGGATATGTGTGTCTTTTTCAATTTCGTTTTCCTCATGATATTGCCTAGAAGTGAGATTGATATTTCCTCATATATATGCCTAGGAGTGGGATTGCTGTGTCATATAGTGGTTTTATTCCTAGTTTTTAAAGGAATCTCCATACCGTCTTCCTTACTGGCTGTATCAATTTACATTTGCACCAACAGTGCAAGTGTTTCCTTTTCTCTATACCCGCTGCAGAATTTCTTGTTTGTAGACTTTTTGATGATGACTTTCTGTCCAGTGTGAGGTGATTGTAGTTCTACAATGAATGTACTATCTCATTGTAGTTTCGATTTGGATTTCTCAAATAATAAGCGATGTTGAGCATCTTTTCAGGTGTTTGTTAGCCATTTGTATGTCTTCTTTGGAGAAATGTCTCTTTAGGTCTTTCCCCCGTTTTTTGATTGGGTTGTTTGTTCTTCTGGTATTGAGTTGTATGAGCTGCTGGTATATTTTGGAAATTAATCCTTTGTCGGTTGTTTCATTTGCTACTATTTTCTCCCATTCTGAGTGCTCTTTTCACCTTGCTTATAATTTCCTTTTGTGTGCAAATTTTTTAATATAAATTTATTTATTTTAATTGGAAGTTAATTACAATATAAAATTTTAAAGTTTAATCAGGTCTTTACTTTTGTTTTTATTTCAATTACTCCAGAAGATGTGTCATAGAGGGTCTTTCTTTGATTTATGTCATTGAGTGTTCTATGTTTTCCTTTAAGAGGTTTATAGTTTCTAATCCTAAATTTAGGTCTGTAATCCATTTTGATTTTATCTTTGTGTATAGCATTAGGA
>NW_011481778.1:2700-4627 GCF_000754665.1 Bison bison bison | reverse complement strand
AATAAAAGCAAAAATAAACAAATGGGACCTAATTAAACTTAAAAGCTTCTGCACAACTAAGGAAACTATTAGCAAGGTGAAAAGGCAGGCTTCAGAATGGGAGAAAATAATAGCAAATGAAGCAACGGACAAACAACTAATCTCAAAAATATTTTCTCCCATTCTGAGTGCTCTTTTCACCTTGCTTATAATTCCCTTTTCTGTGCAAATTTTTAATATAAATTTATTTATTTTAATTGGAAGTTAATTACAATATAAAATTTTAAAGTTTAATCAGGTCTTTACTTTTGTTTTTATTTCAATTACTCCAGAAGATGTGTCATAGAGGGTCTTTCTTTGATTTATGTCATTGAGTGTTCTATGTTTTCCTTTAAGAGGTTTATAGTTTCTAATCCTAAATTTAGGTCTGTAATCCATTTTGATTTTATCTTTGTGTATGGTGTTAGGACGTGTTTTAATTTCATTCTTTTACATGTGACGGTCTAGTTTTCCCAGCACCACTTATTAAAGAGGCTGTCTTTGCCCTATTATATATTTTTGCCTCCTTTGTCAAAAATAAGGTACCCATAGGTGCCTGGGTTTATTTCTGGGCTTTCTATCTTGTTCCATTGATCCATATTTCTGTTTTTGTGCCAATGTCATACTGTCTTGATGACTGTAGCTTTGTAGTATAATCTGAAGTCAAGAAGGTTGATTCCTCCAGCTCTACTCTTCTTCCTCAAGACTGTTTTGGCTATTTGGGGTCTTTTGTGCTTCCACATGAATTGCAAAATTTTTTGTTTTAGTTCTGTGAAAAATGCCACTGGTGATTTGATAGGGATCTCATTCAATCTGTAGATTGCATTTGGTAGTATAGCCATTTTCACAATATTGATTCTTCCTACTCAGGAACATGGAATATCTCTCCATCTGTTTATGTCATTTTTGATTTCTTTCATCAGTGTCTTATAATTTTCTGTACACAATTCTTTTGTCTCCTTAGGTAAGTTTATTCCTAGATATTTTGTTGTTGTTGCAATGGTGAATGGGATTGATTCCTTAATTTCCCATTCTGATTTTTCATTGTTAGTATATAGGCATGCAAGTGATTTCTGTATTGATTTTGTATCCAGTGACTTTGCTAAATACACTAATTATTTCTAGAAAATTTCTGATACTATCTTTAGGGTTTTCTAGGTATCGTATCATGCCATCTGGAAACAGTGAGAACTTTACTTCTTCTTTTCCAATCTGGATTCCTTTTATTTCTTTTTCTTCTCTGATTGCTTTATCTAGGACTTTCAAAACTATGTTGAATAATAGTGGGGAAAGTGGACACCATTGTCTTGTTCCTGATTTCAGGGGGAATGCTTTCAATTTTTCAACATCGAGAGTAATTTTTGCTGTGGGCTTATCATAAATGGCCTTTACTATGTTGAGGTCAGTTCAGTTCAGTTCAGTCACTCAGTCATGTCTGACTCTTTGCAACCCTATGAACTTCAGCACGCTAGGCCTCCCTGTCCATCATCAACTCCCGGAGTACACCCAAACCCATGTCCATTGAGTCGGTGATGCTATCCAACCATCTCATCCTTTGTCGTCCCCTTCTCCTCCTGCCCTCAATCTTTTCAAGCATCAGGGTCTTTTCCAATGAGTCAGCTCTTCGCATCAGGTGTCCAAAGTATCGAGTTTCAGCTTCAACATCAGACCTTCCATTGAACACCCAGGACCGATTTCCTTTTGGATGGACTGGCTGGATATCCTTGCAGTCCAAGGGACTCTCAAGACTCTTCTCCAACACCACACTTCAAAAGGATCAATTCTTCAGTGCTCAGCTTTCTTTATAGTCCAACTCTCACATTCATACATGACTACTGGGAAAACCATAGCCTTGACTAGATGGGCCTTTGTTTGCAAAGTAATGTCTCTGCTTTTAAATGCTGTCTAG
>NW_011481778.1:1902-2534 GCF_000754665.1 Bison bison bison | reverse complement strand
GGCATAGTCAATAAAGCAGAAGTAGATGTTTTTCTGGAACTCTATTGCTTTTTCCATGATCCAGCGGATGTTGGCATTTTGATCTCTGGTTCCTCTGCCTTTTCTAAAACCAACTTGAACATCAGGAAGTTCATGATTCACATATTGCTGAAGCCTGGCTTGGAGAATTTTGAGTATTGCTTTACTAGCATGTGAGATGAGTGCAATTGTGTGGTAGTTTGAGCATTCTTTGGCATTGCCTTTCTTTGGGATTGGAATGAAAACTGACCTTTTCCAGTCCTGTGGCCACTGCTGAGTTTTCCAAATTTGCTGGCATATTGAGTGCAGCACTTTCACAGCACCATCCTCCAGGATTTGAAATAGTTCAACTGGAATTCCATCACCTCCACTAGCTTTGTTCATAGTGGTGCTTCCTAAGGCCCATTTGACTTCAAATTCCAGGATGTCTGGCTCTAAGTTAGTGATCACATCATCGTGATTATCTCGGTTGTGAAGATTTTTTTGTACAGTTCTTCTGTGTATTCTTGGCACCTCTTAATATCTTCTGCTTCTGTTATGTCCCTACCATTTCTCTCCTTTTTTGAGCCCATCTTTGCATGAAATGTTCCCTTGGTATCTCTAATTTACTTGAA
>NW_011481778.1:0-581 GCF_000754665.1 Bison bison bison | reverse complement strand
GGTGGAGAGGTATGACAGAATGTGGTCCACTGGAGAAGGAAATGTTGAGGTAGGTTCCTTCTATGCCCATTTTTTGAAGAGTTTAATCATAAATGGGTGCTGAATTTTGTCAAAAATTTTTGTCAAAGGGTTTTTCTGCATCTGCTGAGATTATCATATGGCTTTTATCTTTAAATTTGTTAATATGATGTATCACATTGATTGATTAGTGCTCATTGAAGAATTCTTGCATCCCTGGAATAATCCCAACTTGATCATGGTGTATGAGCTTTTTAATGTGTTGTTGAATTCTATTTGCTAAAATTTTGTTGAGGATCTTTGCATGTATGCTCATCAGTGACATTGGCCTATAGTTTTCTTTTTTGTGTGTTGTCTTTGTTTGATTTTGGTATCAGGGTGATAGTGGTCTCATAGAATGAGTTTGGAAGTGTTCCTTCCTCTGCAAGTTTTTGAAAGAGTTTTAGAAGGATAGGCATTAGCTCTTCTCTAAATGTTTGATAGAATTCTGTGAAGCCATCTGTTACTGGGCTTTCATTTTTTGGGAGTAATTTTGATCACAGCTTCTATTTCAGTGCTTGTAA
>NW_011481777.1:15189-15652 GCF_000754665.1 Bison bison bison | reverse complement strand
AAATGTTTTAAAAAAGAAAGAGACAATATATTTTTCATCCCCATGACTGAGTCCAGGTACATGCCTTGCTTTGGACAATGGAGTGTTAACAACCATGAGACAAGTAGAAGCATGGAAAAACACTTGTTCTCTCACATGTCTGCCACTGTCATGAGACTGTGCCTGGGCTAGCTTGCTGGAGGATGAGGGACGCATAGAAGAAAGCTGTGCTGTGCTGTGGCTGTCATACAGCATTACAGTAGTGAAAGATAACTGATACAACCCTTATTTTTATTCTATATATTCCCTGGTTTGGAAATGTACTTACCAGCAAAGAGAAAATATTTTCCTTTCAAGTGAATTGAGAGTACTTTCCTATACTTATCAGGACCAGGTTCACGTGCAGAAGCAGCTAAAAAAAGTCAACATGTCTTTATCCCTAATGTAAAAATCTAGAGAAAGGTGGTTAGGCTGGTCCAGCTGT
>NW_011481777.1:13493-15089 GCF_000754665.1 Bison bison bison | reverse complement strand
AAAAAGAAAACAATAAATACAGGTTCCCCTCTCCTTTCAAAGATAGTTTCTGTATGGTGCACACCACATCTTCTTATATGCATTCATGTGGTCAAACTTAACTAAAAAGATGGCTAGGAAATGTAATCTTGAACAATCACATGCCTGGCTAAAAAGCAAGGATGCTACTAACTTAGAAAAAGAAAAAAATGAATATTTGAGGACAACTGTCTCAATATTACAAACACAAAGCTTAAACATATCCAGATTACTAATAAGTCAAACTCGGTTACCATCTCAGAGGACAGGCAGGTAGGCAAGACACAGGATCCAAGCTTTAGGATAAGTATCCTTTGTGAGGTCCTAACAGATGCCTTTAAACCCCTTTTATATTTACCATGAAATGTGAAACTCTCAATCAATACTTTTTTGAAGGGGATTTGTCTCTGCCTATTTCGGGTTTTATCCCAATGTAATTTCTGACTTGCCTAGAAGTCGACACTGAATTCCAATTATTTTTGCAGCTAACTTCCTTCAGTTGTGTAGCCTGATTGAATTCTGAACTCTTGTCACGTTTCCTCTTTAGAGGGTCAAAACCAAATCAGTTATGTTTTTTCGTATCTTTCTGCTAAACTTTCATAACTTTCTGCTAAAAACACTAAAGTGATGCTAATAACTATATGTGAAAGGACTTTATGCATGCAAATACAGTTCTCCAGTTTTCTGAGATCCCTCTTTTGATTGATCCAAAGATAATAGCCAGTTCCCTCCTTACATGCTTCTGAGGTTCCCCAAAGGCTACTTGTCTAAGCTGGTGAGATCACCTCGTCAATCCTCCCCTGACCACCTCTGTCCACCTTAAAACTGTTTTGCTCTCTTTTCCTCTGCATGTTGCCCTCCTCACTTCCACTGAATGCAACAGTACTTGATCCAAACCACTGACACAGCCCTGCCCATTTTTCAGCAAAGCGTGATAAACACCAGGCTACTATTTAACCAACTTTATTGCAGGCTTATGATAAACAGAGGGGAACCTTTACAAAAATCTGAAAGCTTTAAAACCTTTCCCGAAACTTTTTTCTAGAGCCAACAGGTCACACCCATTCTCTGGGGTCTCATATGGACCCCTCTTCCTCTTTAGCAACTCAGCACACCCCTGCTGTTGAGGGGGAAAGCTCCTTTTGATTGCAGTGAGCGGTCCTGAAGAGAGATCTTAGTTCCCTGCCCAGGAATTAAAGCTGGGTAACCTGGATGAAAATCAGGAGTCCTCACCACTAGACCACCAGGGGCTAAAGGCTAGAAGCAAAGTGGCTCTGGCTCTTGCCCCTGTTTGAAGGAAGAATATTTCAAGGAGGCAAAGACTGTACAAATAGGTACAATGTTTACTATTAGAGATACAGGACAATGTTTGGGAGAGCACACAGTAAAACAGTTTATCCAGCTCAGAAGCTAGGCAGAGATACACACCCGGAAAGGAGTGTGGACATCCTGAGTGAGAAGGAGTGCAATATGGAGGTAAGGTAAATCACTTACATAGGACAGTCCTTCCGGGTCTTTATTTACCCTTGACCAGTTAGCTTTTTTCTTTCTTCACATCTGACTGGTCCATGGATCCTC
>NW_011481777.1:9977-11167 GCF_000754665.1 Bison bison bison | reverse complement strand
GAGAACCTAGTTGTCATCACTTTATTACTTTGACAGTACAAAAATGTCATGAGATTCTTTAAATGAATTTTTTCTGAAACCATATAAATAAAGGCAGTAAGAACTATCTACTTTAAAAGAACAATGAAAACAAGGAATATAACACCTTCAATCATGTCATCTTTATTTTTTTCTTAATGTATATCTTTTATTGAAGTATAGTTGACTTACATACAATGTTTCAGGCGCAGAGCAAGGTGATTCAGTTGTACATGTACACATTAACTTTGAAATTATTTTCCATTATAGATATAAGATATTGACTATAGTTCCCTGTTGCTTGTTGCATAAATACTTTTTAAAATTAGAAATCTAGCATTCTATTCATACTAAGCGGATGACACCTTTAAAGCAGCTGTGAATGCAGAACTCCAAGGCACACCCACAGTCTCATAATGCAGTGTGTGTGTGTGTTCAGTCCCATCTGACATTTTGCAACTCCATGAACTATAGCCCTCTGTTCATGAGATTCTCCAGGCAAGAATACTGGAGTGGGTTGCCATTTCCTTCTCCAGAGCATCTTTCATAGGTTAATAAGATTTCAACCTAGCCTTCTTCCAAGTAGAGAGAAGGTTTTGCTCTTTCTGAATTCTCCTCAAATGGGAACATTTTCCAGAAAAAGAATCCTCCATAAGTGGTAAATCTGTCTCTGCAAGTCATATCAGATACTGGCACCTACTGGTGGAAATGTGACAGAGTCACCATCACACAGAAACCACTGAAGAGAGAGAAAAGAAAGATCTAGAAGTTACAAATACAAAGTCAGGGATACATACTCCTGGAAGGAAATAGATCAGCAGAGGTGAGAGAGGTTGATAAGGTTTGACGGTAGAGGGGGATTCTGGAGACAAGCAAGTAGCACACTGGAAAAAAATGAAAATAGCTAAGAGATGACCACTACTAACAGGCATGATGGAATGCAAAACCTCAGGATCCAATGTACCAGTGATGCCAACTCACTAGCCAAAAAGTTTCATGTTATCACAGAAGCCAATGGAAAGAAAAAGAACCAGGGGCTTCCCTGGTGGCTCAACGGTAAGGAATCTGCCTACCAATGCAGGAGACATGGGTTTGATCCCTGGTCCGGGAAGATCCCACATGTCATGGAGCAACTAAGCCCATGCAACACAACTACTGAGTCTGTGCTCCAG